>NW_009936442.1:0-26246 GCF_000696875.1 Nestor notabilis | reverse complement strand
GGAACCCCATTCCTTGCGCCCCCTTCCACCAGAAGCCAACAGATCCTGCAGATCCTCTCCTGCTCACACCCCTCCTGCAGGGCTGCAATGAGTCCCTCAGATCACCAGCTTCTCAATGCTTAAAGTACTTGTTTCATCCTCTTCGTTGGAGCCGAAATACCCCGGGAGGTCGATCATCTGCTGCTCTGCCTCCGTTAAGCCAAAAGTAGTATTATCATAAAAGGCAAACTCAGGGTCCAAGGGGAAGCTCTGGCACTTGTCCCTTCGGTACTGGGCAGGGCTTACACTTGGGCCTCTCTGGGAATGATCTTTTCCCGCTGAGCCCGTTTCCTTCCGCCACGTGCCTCTGGGGTTAGGCGAAGGGCCCCGCTTGCTCCGGCTGGGCTCAGGCTTATCAGCTGCCTTGTCCTGAGCGGCAGGCTGGCGGTCAGTGACCAGGTCCAGCTTCTTCACCGGGAGCCCTGCCCGGTGGTGGCACTTTGTGCCATGGCCCTGTGGTTCACACCCCGGCACAGCGCTGTGGGGCTGATCCAGCTTTTCACCAGTTGGATTAGTGTTCCTTGATTTTGGCCGCATCCTGTCCTCCAAACCCTGGTCCCATGGTCTGGTCCTGGAGCTGTAGAGAGGAGTCTGCCGGGGGGTGAGGGTGGACATGCTTCTCTCTCTGAAAGGCCTGGCCTTTTTAGTTTCATGGAAACTGGCTGTTCTTCTGAACTGTCAGCCCCTCTCAGGCAAGTCCCCTCTGTTATCCTGGTGCTTGAAATGAGCTCTTCTTACCAAGGTTTGGGTAGGGCTCATTGCAGGATTGGGCTGTGAGAACGGGAAATCCAGCCTAGGGTGAGAGCCTTCCCCCAGGAATTTGGGCTGACTGGCTGGCTGCTCCAGAAAAGGAGATTTGATCCTAAATTTGTTTGCTGCTGCCTCCTCTTGGTTTTCTCCGCTCAGGGGAAGCATTGTGGTGGCACCAACAACCGTGTCCGTGAGGGGATTCTGAGAGACATGGTACACCTTGGTGGTCTCAGTGAGGCCTTTCTTCTTCATCTCTTTCAGCTGCTGCTGTGCCAGGCGGTAGCTGAAGATCGGAGGGATTATTTTTTGGGCGTTTGGCTGGAAGTTCTCACTTCCAGAGGCATCATCTTCTTGGGCAAACTGGAGGCTTCGCCTGTAGGTCAGAGGAATGCTAACAGGGGCGTCCCCTCCCTCAGCAAAGCTGTCCCGCTGCTTGCTGCCTTGGCAGATGTTCTCCTCGTCGGAGTTCTTCCGGAAGCCAGGGGAATGGACGGAGTTCCGGCGCACGGCGGTGCTGCACTTCTGAGCTCTGCAGAGCTTCCTCCAGAGGGTGATGAGAACTGTGGCAAAGATGATGAACAAGCAAAGGGAGATACCTGTGATGGTGACTATGTTATTTGCTTTCTGGTCCTCTCCCGGCTGGACAGAAGGTGGGGTGGGAGGCTTCATAGCTGTAACAAAGAGCACACATGTCTATCAGAGCTGCGCTGTCATCAGCATTTTGGTATTGTAGGATGGATATCTTACCACAAATTAAAAATAACCGGTTAACACAGTACAGGAAGTTGTCTGCCATTAAAATTTGCTCATTGGAGATGACTTATTACTGATGACTTCGAGCTGGCAGGAACAGATCCACTTACTTGAAACCAAGGCTCCCACGGATCTTTTAAATGTAATCATTACTTCTGCCTGTTCTGCCATTTCCATGAGGCACTCCTAAATAGGTGTAAAATGGGATAACACTATTCGCCCTCCTTTGTGAAGTACGCTAAGATCCCCTGGTGAAAAGTGCCATAAAAAGGATAGAAGTAACCCAACCCAGGCTAGTGCTTGGGGTATCACCTTAAAATTATTTTTACGAGAGCTTAATGGGTATAAGAATTGCAGTGAGTTTGAAGAGCACAGAGGCAGCACTAGCAGGGGCAGCGTAACTTTTCTAAGGTGCTTCTTTCACCGCTGCCTCGTGCCACAGCCTCAGAGGCCAGAACCTTCCTCTGCCACAGTAAGCTCCCAGCTGAGAAGGCCATTGCTCTGGTGCCCCTGGCATTCTAGTACTGACACTCTTCTGTCGTGGTCTGCAGATGGGACTTCAAACAGGGAAGAAGACTCTGCAGACCTTTCTTCACAGAGAGGGTGGTCGGTCTCTGGAACAGCTTCCCCAGGGAAGCAGTCACAGCACTAAACCTTTTAAAAGTTTAAGGAGCATCTGGATGATGCTCTTAGTCATATGGTTTAGTTTTAGGTAGTCCAGAAAGGAGCAGGGAGTTGGACTCGATGATTCCTATAGGTTCCTTTGAACTTGAGATATTCTATGATTCTAACCTGTAATATGAACACCACAGATCTTTCCACAGCCCTGTTTAAACCTCTCACCTGCTCATTGCACCACATTACAGATGGCTGAACCAAGGAGAGATTAATAATTCTTTTTTTGCATTAGGTCTCTAGCATTTTAGGGGCAGCCCTGAGCACAGCTGAAAGCGGATGAATTGGTCCAGCAACTAATTTCAGTGTGTGTTAGCACTCCCCAATTTCTTATGGCCAAACATCAGCACTGTAAGGCCATGAAAATGCTGTTGGAGGATAAGGCTGCTCAGTTGTAGTTGACAAGAGCTGGCTATGAAGCTGTGAGCTCCAACTGAACCACTTAACAACCCTGCCCCAGTCTCCAGTTTTATCCAGAACTCAAAGCCTTACAGCAGAGTGATAGAAAGTGTGTTGTAAAACTTGGCAGGTGCCTGCACCACTGTGACTGTCCAAGCATAGGAAATGCGCCTGCAGACTAACAGGAAGCTGATACCATGTTCTTCCCATAATTCAGAAGGACACTCATTCAACAGAAAGCTGGTATTAGGAGGGTGTGCATGATGCACAGATGCACTGATGGACACAGGCCAGATCGTCTCAGGTCGCTATGATAACAGATGTGCAGGGTGCTTGGTTGGGCAGGAGATTCTTCTTCACCTCAGGTCTACCTGACAGCCCCAAGCCCTTTGAAAAATCCTGCTATTGGATCCACTTTGATCTTCATGTCACTCTTGAGACCTCAGCATCATTTCAAAGAACAAGACCGATGCCTGCTGGATCGTTACTGGAGGATCTCTAAAACTTTCATCCAGCCCAATGTCACTGTGCCAGAGCATGGAGCGCTGCTGTTCTGGGGCCGGAGCAGGGAGTGAGCACGCTGACCCCAGCGAAGAAGGCAGGACCAGCATTTGCCCTGTTCAGTACCACTGCAGCAGAGCAATTCATTCATTGCTCATCCTCCTCCCTGTGCTGTTTGCTTACAGTTATTTTTTAAAGACTCTGTTTTAAAGAGTGTCAGGACACTGTGCTGTATTGTTTGGAACAGAAAGCTAACAGCTAGCAAACAGTAAGGTTCAAAACAGGACTTACTGCTTTAGGTTTGCTCTCTCTCCACCTCATGTACCTCTGCCCCTGGGCTGTGTGCTGGTTTCATTTATTCAGCTATTTGCTCCATCTGCTGGACTAAGGACTGCAAACGTAAATTATGCTGAAAAGGAGGCTTGCCTGCTCCAGAAAGGTGCAGACAGTTGAGGGGTGGGAAGGGTGACACTCCCAGCTGGAGATCAGGCAGCAGATGAACACTGTAAGATCACAGTGTCAAGTCACTTCTTGAGCAACCTAAGATTCAACGAGATGAAATCTTGCAGGTGATTCTGTAAAGAAAGCTGCCTGATGTGGGAACAGGAGGATTAGAAATCATGTGCAAGAGAGAAGCGGGGCAATTCCTCCAGATGTTCCCACGGCAATGGATGCAGACGCAGGCCTCCTGTGCATCTGTGTTTCCTATGTATAAAATATATATATAACTTTCTTTATTAACCCAGAGACCTAGGTGGAATGTGAGGATTTTCCAGACCTTCTGAGTGATGTCAGAGAGTATAACTCCCACCAGAGTGCCACAGGCATGTGCACTGGCTATGCATAGGATGGCTGACCTCTCTGAAAACCATCATATGCCTTATACAACTGTACATCTGCATGGAAAAAGCAACACCTCTGAGAAGCACAGGAGAGGCCAGTCACCTCCATGCACCTTAAGCCAAGGTGCATACACAAACCACGTGTCAAGGACACGCTCCACATGGATGGACCCCCCTCAGAGAACTCTGTGCACCAGAACTGCTCTCTGAGCTCCAGAGGAGTGGGGTGAAGCTAGCCAGAGAGGAGCCAAGCCAAGTACTGTACTTACAGACATACCCCTCCCGCAGGTAACACAGGCATGGAATAGCACAGCTCAGCATCAGCTTTACAAAAACACCAACTACCCCACTGTGTTTCGCTGGTGGCATTACTGCCAACAACAGCTGGACAGAGTTTGTCACAGAGAAGACAACCAGGCCTAGAGCAGGGCATTAGTTTTAAGCTGGGGCTCTAAACATCTGAGTTGTTCCTCTCTGCTTACACTCGCGGATTTACAAAATAAGCAAACCCACATGGCCAGCGTTTTTCAGTCATTAGAAACATCAGACACTTTAACAACAAGCTGTTAAAATAACCTACGTGCTGCACAAACACTGACAAAATGCAATACCTGGCTTGATGGAATATAATTTTTAATATTTTCCCTTCACCTGACCTTTTGTTCAATCCAACCCATTTCTTACAGTGCTCCACAACACATTCCAGGCCTGCCTGTACACTCCTGAGGCCTTCATTCAACACCTTGAAGCTGGTTCAAGCCAACACCTCCATTAAAAAAGTAGTTCTGCCCTCTTCCTGCTCCAGCTACACATTCTCCCCCTCTGCTGTCCTTCCCTTTTCAGTGGCACAAGCATGGCAACAGCTTACCCACATCCCCAGACTGCCCAGTTTCTGGCTGGCTCCATTCCAGTTCTCCACACTAGGAGACTAGGAGCCTGCACAGTCCCTGGGCACCTTCTATTCCCCATCCTTGGGGGTTGGAACTAGGTGATCTTTAAGGTACCTTTCAACCCAAACCATTCTCTGATTCTACGTTCTGCTAGCCCCAAGATCTCTCATTCAGTCTTTCTTCACTCCCTGGCCATGCTGGAGATTTTGAACCCCTTCCGTGGCACCCACAGAATACCAGAATCTTTTTATGCCTTGGAGCCCAATCTCCAGCTCACAAACGCATGCAGACTCCTGCCCTACTCCATCAACCACAGGAATGTGACACCCCTCCAGAATTATTCCATTTTACAAAGCCCTTCTAATAACAGGCCCTTTTCTTTTGCTAGGGCAGACATGCAACCACAGGGAAGAGGACAGCAGAGATACTTACACAAACACTCCTCCAGGGAACACAAGGAAGTCTCCCTGGGTGATCCAGCACAGCCTGGTTTGGCTGAGGAGGAGGTGAGGCACTCTCGGAAGCGCTCCCGGACACCATCCCCGCAGGTGACGCTGCAGGGGCTCCAGGGCTGCCATGGGCTCCACGTTTCTGCAAATACACAAGCTCACAGCAATGAGGAATGCATCTGCTTCCTTACCTTTAAAGACACAGCCATTTGTCTTCTCTCATTTAAGAGAAAGAGCAGTAAACAACCAAACAATGCAAACAGCAACACTAAAAGAAGCAAGCATCATCCAAGGACCTGCTATTGCTCCCATCACAGTGTGGGCAAACTCCCACTTTTTGTTTTCCTTTGCCCACTCCAGTGCCAGCCAGCAACACAGAGGTCAGCCAACTGGCAGGCTGGTGCTGCCTGGAAACACAGCAAATGGAAATAAATCCACAAATCTTTGGAATGGGTTAGTAATTTATATATTCATCCAATTCCCGCCTGACAAATAGTGCTTCTACAGCAGGGTAACTTCATTGACTGAAGTGTAGTTACTTCTGATTTATGAGACTGTGAAAGGAGGATAAGCCTACAAGGCCTAATGAAATGGCAATATTGGTTTTTCTCTATTATCTTCTCAGCACACAGACATGTTACTGAATCATTCACTTGACAGCTTCCAGGTCTCTGCTGCTTTATTGCGTATGGTTTGGCAATTAACTTGAGACAAAATTTTGCCGGTTCATTTATTTATTTTAAGTGGAGGCAAGTTCTCATACTACCTCAAACATTATCATCTTTTAATGTGTAATGAAATCCCTCTTTTGCTTAGACAACATCCTTACCAGTGCTCAACACACAAACTTTACAGCAGCAAGAACCCAGGGACAGAAAGGGACCACTCCTGCTTGTATGTGACAGCTGTGACACTGAAGCAGGACCACAGCTTAAAACTCCAAACTAATGCACAAGTCTAGGTACAATCTTAAAGGACAAAAACCCTGGGGATCTTCCTATGTTGTAACAGAAAGAAAAACAATAGACTCTTAATTCCATTTCATCACTCACAGATAAAGTGGAAAATCAGCTAAATAGACAATAATCTAAAAACCTTGATTGGGTTTGTTAAAGTTTGCTCTTTCAAATAATTTATAGCATTGCTTCTGCCAACACTGGTCATGATCTTTAATTTTATGACACAGTTGCTTTGCTGCTAGGGTGCTGCCCCTGAGCTCCTGATCAGTGACCAAGGTTTGATGTGAAAGGACTAGACAGTGTTGGAAATGGCTTTATGATTTCATAGAATCAGAATAGAATCATAGAATGGTTTGGGTTGGAAAGGACCTTAAGATCACCCAGCTCAAACTCCCCTGCCATGGGCAGGGACACCTCACACTAAACCATGTCACCCAAGGCTCTGTCGAACCTGGACTTGAACACTGCCAGGGTTGGAGCATTCACAACTTCCTTGGGCAACACATTCCAGTGCCTCACCACCCTCACTGTGAAGAACTTCTTCCTTATATCTAACCTAATTCTCCTCTGTTTAAGTTTGAGCCCATTAGCCCTTGTCCTATCACTACAGTCCCTAATGAAGGGTCCCTCCCCAGCATCCTTTTAGACCCTTGTTATATTGGTTGCTGTATTGTTCATAGTGTGTTATTTGAAGTTGCTAACAAAAATAAATACAGCTGTGTTTTAATAAACATGAAATATTACCTGCTTTGGGCCCTGTCCTACAGATTTTTGTGAACACGCCAGTCAACGCGAGCAGCGTAACAGAACCAGGGGGGCTGCTCTCCCACATGCAGGAACTCACCTGCACTGCAGGATGGGGCCCAGAGGTTTTGCGCTTACCCTTGTGCTGTCAGCCACGGCTGTAAAGCATGTGTGGGCACATATTCAGCACATCTGTGTGCATGCACGTTCCAGTGTGTCTGCCTTGCCTAATGCAGAGTAGAGATGGGCACGGTGAGGCACCCTGGTGGTGCTGCGGTTTTAAGCCCACACAACACCCAGCGACTGACCCAGCTATTTATCACTGACTCTGCCACAATACTGCGGTATCTGTGATCTCAGGCTCTCTCTCACTTTGTGTTCTTTAAGCACCTCTCTACTTTCACCCTTCTGTCTCTGGAGCTGAAGAGCTGCTACAAGCAGGAAAGAGGAGCCCAAAGGCAGGCTGAGTTCTTACTCCTCTCCTCCAGTTTGCAACCACCTCAGTTCCCAGGAAAGCATGAAATGGAGCACGACTCCGTTTGTTTAGCTCTCTCAAACCTGAGAGTCTGTTTAAAACTCTCAAACTTAAACGAGGGAGAATTAGGTTAGATATATGGAAGAAATTCTTCACTGTGATGGTGGTGAGGCACTGGAGCAGGCTGCTACAGAGAAGTTGTGCACGTCTCACCCCTGGCAGTGTTCAAGGCCAGGTTGGACAGGGCTTTGAGCAACCTGGTCTAGTGTGAGGCGTCCCTGCCCATGGCAGAGGGGTGGGAACTAGATAATCTTAAGGTCCTTTCTAACCGTAACCATTCTATGATTCTATGAAGACTGGATAGTGTGTGATGTCAGGAGGAAAGGGACTTGGAGGGTGCCAAGGAGGGGAGAACTGAGGAAGTTTGTTGGCATAAGGAGTCCCTCAAAGCTCAAACCCTGGACAGCTGCAAAATCACATCAGCTAGTAAGCAGAGATATTAGTAAGGGCAGCAAGAAAAAAATACCATAATCATTAGTAAGTCAAGGGCTCACTGATCCTTCCTTCAAAAGACTTCTTGGTATCACAGTACTGGGGGATGTCCTCACACTTTTCTTCATACCAGTATCATGAAAGACTCACCACTGGCAGGGGGAGGGAGGAAGGCTAGCTGGAGAAGCACCTACCTTCTCACACACTGCTTTATGTGAGCAGTTTGGTGAGTCCCTGTCATAATTTCTCTCTCTCCATATTCCCTGCTCTTTTAAACTTCTGTTAATTACAGTCAGATATAAAGCCAGACCCAGAAAGGTTCTAAGTTGCCTCCCGTGCTAATACTGGTGATAGTGGAGGGTGCTCAGCAGCCTCCGCACTGATGCCTGTGGGCTTCAATGTACAAGAACATTCAGGATGAGTAATTTTATAACCTTGACGTCAAACCGATGATGTGCCCACTGCTCCAGGGCACTTTTCACTGACTTTGCCTTCAACCTAGGGCACAGGAGCTCCTTAGCATGAACACTTGGCATCCATAGCTTTGGGGCTGAGAGTACGGGCCATAACCAGCAGAGAGCAGGAAATGCTCCAGCTCCCAGGAAAAGACCAGAGATTTAAACTCCTGTGACTTGCTCTGCAACCTCCTGCAATTACCGGAATGTACAAGAAAGCGAAGCATAGTTTATTCTCCCCCAAGGAAATGAAATGATTAACCTCCATTTACGACAAACAGATCCAAAGCGCCGGGGGGAAACCAGAAGGTGGGCACTGCAAACCAGCTCTAAGAAGTGTGAATTTTACCACATGGAATTGAGGAATCAATTATCGACGTAAAGACCTCGAACCAATGAGTTAGTTTGACATAGCTGATAGTTGGCAGATCTGCCAACATGAAAGATAAATGCAATTAACTGTGTTAATTGCTGCTCTGCATAACTATCTCCCTGCAAATTTGTGTGTTCATAAGACTTTGAGCATGCAGTGCTAGCCAACGGCGCAGTCAGTGAGGGATGCTCAGCATCATCCTTTCAGCCTGACACACATTATAGTCCTAAGCCCTTCAACAAGACCAGTAGTATGGGACAAACCCACTGATGATTTACAGGTTCATGTGCACAGCTACACTAGTCTGGGGGATTGCAGAGTATTTGTGGAAGCTGAGATGAGCTTTTAGGTCCTGGGAATGGGCATACACACATTGTACTGGTGTTTGGATAAGACCTGGGAAAACACCCTTCTCACCCATTCTGTGTTTCTCTATTTCCATGGAAATGAAGCCTGGGTGCACTGAAATGGTGGCATGCTCCAACAGGTTACTAACCTGGACAACTAAACAACCAGTATCCCTTTAAAGGAAGAAAAGCTAGACTCTGCCTGGGCAAATTGCAGTCTTTTCCCCACAAACAGGTGTCTTTAAGAAGTGAAGGCACAGCCTAAAAATTTCTTTTCAGAAGCCAAGAGCTATCCCAGACCCAATTTATTCTTCAAATGCTGGAGATGTAGAGAAGAAGCATTCAGTGACACAGGAGGTGGGGTACAAACCAACCCTACCATACCCAGGTTCCCTGCATCTGCCTTTTCCTAAATAAATGCAAGCCAGGTGCAGATTCAGACAATAGAGCTGTTTTCCAGATTTTCCTATGGATAGGCAGGTCTGATTCATACAGTCTTACTCAGGGAGCAAGTATTTCACGGAAGTTGTGTGTCCCTGCCTGACCTCTAGATACTCCACTTACTCCTCTTCTCCCTTACTGACCACTTTTCCCTTCAGAAGGTCTTCCCCTACCTTCCTCTTTTCCTCTGCAGGCAACAACTGCACTTCTTATACCCTGCTGGGCTCCCACTAGGGGGTTTTTTTTGACAGTCAGCAAAAGTCGATGAACAAAATTCATCTCTGCTGTTGGCAAGTAGGAAAGACTTCACACCAAAGTTGAAAACAGTCTCTGGAGTATAACAAAGAACTGTAAAATGAAGTTAATTAACACCAGAAATATGAAGAAAATATGCCTGTTTCTATGCTGTAGCCTTACTGATTAATTTTACCAGTGTCATCCCATATGTTTCTGTAAATGGGATGCAGACTAGGACATGGAACAGCCTTCTAAGGAGTACAGAGGTTTCACTGCTGGGGACAAGTAAAATCCACTTGAGCAAAGCACGAGATAAAGCAGTGAAAGGAATGAGCCAGCAACACATCTGTTGCTGGGTAAGATGTGTTTCCTACCTCTGACATTCAAATAAGCCAGTCAAACACAGGGGAAAAAATCAGCTGCATGACCCTCCCGAAGTCACCAGTGTGAAACAGTTACACCCCACTGAGATGAAGCGACTCACATTGCACTGCTATTTTTTCACAGCTTCTCCCATTGGGAGCCTACAGAAAGCTGCACAAGTGCTGGCTCACAGCCCACCTTTACTACACATATTCATAGTCCTACATAGCACATGCATTTTTGCAACACTCATTCTGAAGCTGCTGCCCTGGTCCACTCAGGACCACTGGGAGCATTCTTCCTGCTCCAGACACAAGCCAGATTCCCACAGCCTGTACTAAACCTGACTGGGATGAGGAGTAAAGAGCAAGCTTGACAAAGGGTCAGGAATATAATTGATGCCTGATCTAGGAATAATGGGTGTGGCAAAATAATCTTCTTTCTCATCCTCTGGGGTTTGGGTGAAGATAATGATTTAGGTGCTTTGATCTTTTACAAGACAATGTCTCTGCTTCGTAATAATAAAACATACACTAATGAAATAAGAACTGAGTGACAGATTTGATATGCAATTGTCAACAGAAAACCATCACCGAGTGGAAATGCATCTGGATAGGTTCCATAGGGATTAATATAAGGCTCAGCGCTGTACAATGCTTGCCTAGTTGACACGAAAACAAAGATAAAACCATTACTGAGAATATATGTCACTCCTGTGACAAGGTAAGTAGATAGTGCAGTTGTGTGTTAGGTAACTCAAGCAAAGTAGATCATATATCAGCAAATTACAAAATGTAGGAAGAAGGAATACAAATTGTACCTCCAAGATGGCAGACTACATACTAAAAGGTCATATGCAAAAACAGCTCAACAGGAGTTTACAGGGTCAAAGTTATAGCAAAATCAGCTAAAGCAATTGGTGGAATGAAAGCAGAGGTATGGGTAAGGGTAGTGGTACTGCTCAAGCAGGATCAGCGAGGACTTCTGAACACAGCACCCAAAGCTGGTACCCCTGCTGTCAAATAAAAAGAAGTGTTTAAAATAATGGAAATGGAGCCAGAGAGCCAGAAAAATCATCAAGTCCTGAAGAAAATGCCTTCCAATTAAAGATTCAGTCTTTTTCAGTTTATTAAAAAGAACACCGAGATAATCTGGAAGCACTGAGATGATCTGGATGTGCAAACGCCTTCACAGGGGAAGACAGCGGATAGGAAACAGCTGTCTCATCTAGCAGAGAGCAGCAGAGTAAGAGCTAGTCACTAAAGACTGAAGCTAAATGAGCTTCAGTTATGAAACAGTTTCCCTTTTTTAAAAAATAAAATAAAATCAGAGTACAGAGTACTGAGATAAATTAGCCGAGGTCTCTGTTTCGTGGTGCCTTCAACAGAAGACTGGATCACTCTCTGGAGGATAAGTGGCAGTCAAATGCCAAACCTAACCATGGGGCTCAAAACCAGGGCAACTAGATGAAGAGTGATGGCCCATGTTGCACAGGAGCCCAGACTAGAGGATTTATCACCTCTCCTTGCCTTAAACTGTGTGAGTTCAAGTAGTCCAAAGCAGAAAAGAAGTGACTTGAGGAGCAGTGCCTGTCATGCAGCAACCACATGTTTTATGCAGCTATCAGGGGCCTGGGTCTGTGCACACCATCTTGCAGTGCCCTGCAGCAGGGTGAGGGCTCAGGAGAGGGCTTCCCAAAGCAGCCAGGAGGCAGATGGCCATCACAGGTTCGCTCTGCCAGTTGTGGCTTCAGGCTGCTGCACCCCTCCCAGAACACCAGGCTCCTTTCAAACGCTGCCTGCAGGCTTTGAAGTCTCACAGATACAGGCACGAAGTCAGATGTGCTGCAGACTAATTAATTTCAGGTTGACATTTTATTTACGGCTATGCAGCGCGGTTTCGCTTTCATCGGCTTTGTAGATGTGACACTTCTAACTCGGCAGCTATTGACTCAACTCTGTTCTTCACAGACATAGCCTGATTCTTTCTACTATAGTTGTAAGGATGGTGCTATTGGTGAACCCAAGGAAACAAAGCAGATTGCAGGGAGTCATCGCTTAAGGTGGATCTCACCAATTAAAACAGTTAAATATTGGGCACAGAAACGTACCTATGTCATGTCCTAGGTATTCATCTGCTGGGGTAATTATCTAGATCACATCAGTGTAACATACCACCCAAGCACAGAGAAAGAATTAGAATTCTCTCTTCCGTTTTCCTTGAGAATTATCTCCATTAATCAAACAATATGCTTTCAGTTTTAGATAGGCTTTCTTATGCCAAAAGAAGAAAGAGAGTGCCAACAGAGAATGCAGATGGGAAGTTAAGATTAAGAACTACGTACAGAGTTTGGCATGTGGTGAAAAGAGAGGTCATTTTTAGCACAGAGCGTTAATTAAACAGCTAACAGTTTTAGCATTTATGTAAGACCATATGATTCTAGGAACCTAATTAAGATAGGCTGTGTCTGGACTGCGTGCTATGGAGCATGTCCTACACTCCTAGTCTCCTGCTGATCCCACTCAGATACCTGCCCATGAAATGCAACGACTGGGGATTTTTTTGCACTTCCTTTTCAGGGAGACCAGGGTGGAGAGGTCTACAAAATGGTGTATATCTCAAACCTTTTAACCCGAACTCTTTGCAGTGTGCAGGTGGGAAAGACTAATACACTACCTGTTGACACAAGCCTGCTCCACATGAGAACATTTACTCTTCTGTTGCAGGGTGTAGGCAACACAACCTAACCCAACCCAACCCCTCGTGCACATACAGCCCCTTCGTCACTGTGGTTGCCACCCACAAATGAGGGATGAGAAGG
Source organism: Nestor notabilis (assembly GCF_000696875.1). Lineage (NCBI taxonomy): Eukaryota > Metazoa > Chordata > Aves > Psittaciformes > Psittacidae > Nestor > Nestor notabilis. The sequence goes on along the minus strand of NW_009936442.1, from coordinate 13,241 downwards.
ACATTTGGCTCATCTGCTTCCTCTGCCCTGCTACTGTGATTTACAGATTCTGCCAAAGCATGGACTGCCACCTCTGAAGCTACAGCTGCGTAAGATGCATAGATTGAAATAGAGTGTATAAATGGTTCCTTAAACAGGGCTGAGGAATGGGCTCAAGCTCTACCTTGTGATTACACGATCACATTCATACTCCTGGATCTAGCTTCTGCCAAGCAGCCCTCTCCCAGACCATGCCTGGTCATGGTCCAAAGGACTGTATAAAAAGCACAGACTGCCCCTAGCTGGCAGTTTGTGTAATTCTAATCTTTTCTGGGAGGAAAAGTTTAGCTATACTACTGTGACCCATGATCTGCCAGGTGGCCTGATGGGTCAGAAAGTGCACCCTGGTCTGCAGAGTCATATCCTGAAAGGCTGCTTGAAAAGCCTGCAACCCGTCCAAGTGATATGACAGTGTCTTTCACTGTGGCCAAATCCTGATACATCTCACCAAATGTTGTGTACCTAACAGGCAGAACTCTCAACTCCCACAGCAAATGGGCTAGAGAAGAAGATACCCAGGTGAGGATTCAGCCCATGTATCTTCTATACCAATGAATCACCCTGTCCCTTTGACTAAAAAGCCTGACAACTACTCAGTGCTGGACCCTTGGCTTTTAGACACTTTGATATAGGTAAGACTAATCCTTCCTTTAGTGTCTCCAGTGGGCCTGATCCACTGCAGTAGCTTCTTACCCCACTGAGAGGGCCAAGTTTCAGTTTTACCTGGATGAGATACATCATTCAGAATGCCCCAAATGGTTTGGGTTGGTAGTTAGTGTTAACTTAGTGCAGTTATAAGCTACCTCCACAGCATTTGGTACCAAATGTCCCTGTGTATGCCTCTACATAGCAGTCTGCTCCATCTTGTTCCCATCTGCATATGACATTTACACCTATCTTGTCTGGTTTAGGAGACCAAAAAAGTGGCAGTATTCAGTAGGTGACACCACAATCAAACCTATTTATCATTACCCATGTTGACTGGGAAGAGTGCTGATTTTGACTAAAAGAGGACAAACACCAGTACAAACCCATGTTCCTTTGGATGGTCATGCACTCCTTAACTCTTGTTGGGAAAAGGCTTCGGTTTGAGAAATTAAAGAGGTCAAAGCAGTATTTGTTCTTCCCCACATCAAACAAAGTGCAGTTAAATTCTGTCCTGTTGTCTCCTGGGTGAAGGGTGTTTTCATACAGCCAGGTTGCTCTTTGAGTAGGTTGCTTGAGAGCCTCTTTATAGACAACAATTTTTCCACTGATAGAAGTGCATGGTGGAGAGACTATGAAGACCTGAACCAAGGTTTTGCATGTTGCTTCTGGTGCCACAATCAGTCTGTATCCAAATTTGTGGAGAAGATCTATAGGTCCTATGGAGGCAATGATGGAATGTGTTTCTAACGATTTCAGTAACACAGTGATGTATATTTCTTGACTAACAGGTGGGCAATCAAACTCTACCCACTGGGATCTAGAGAGTGGGATTTCTTTGCTAGTTCTAATGCCCAGAGTCTCCTCGGAGCTTACTCTTCCGAATTCATAAAGGGTGCTGGTGAATATCACATCCAGTGAGACCACTGTCTCGTTCATGGCACACAGCTGCTCATTTGTAAAAAGTCCAACCTGAAGGGAGCTCCCAAGCACCTCTGAACTCTTATTCAAATCAATGTGAAACACAGGCCATTCCACATGGAGGGTGGACATGCTGCTTCTGCTCCACTGGGCAGCACTGCTGTTATCGCTGGGAGAGACCATTCTGAACAAGAAGTTCCCAGCACTCTTGAAATGGAAGCACTCAAACTCTACCTTCCCCTGGGACTGATTTGATGGAAGCTGTTTTCTTGCAATTATCTTGTTGGTGCTGGCATCCAGCAATAGGATGGACAGATGCTCTGCTGACACATTACCACCACTAGAGTACTGATACTTCACAGACACTGTGTCATTGCTGAAGGCTACATGACCCGGACGCTCCAACAGGAGATACTCCACTTCACCAAGAACTGAAAGGAAAACAGTTTCACAACAGTATTAAGAATCAAAGAGACAACTGATTGTTCATCTATTTTATAGAAGAAAACAAAGATTTATAAAGTGGATATTTTAGAAGTGGTTCTCAAGCACTTTAAACTCAATCAGTTCACACACACAAAAAAAGGCCCTAGCTATAGCAGTTAAAGCTCACCACCTCTCCTTTGTCTAGGGATGTGGTTTGTTGCAGCTCAGAGCCCACTGCAGTAACCTGCTCAAGGTTAAGAAGGTTAAAACAAGGTTAAAAAATCCCCACCTCCAAACCCACAACCCAGAAGATTCACAGAAAACTTCACTCATCGGGACAGATTCTCAGACTTCCTGACTTCTTTTACTTACCAATTCTTAAAGTCCACTTCACAGAGGCCTTACTGTTGTTCCACTTACTTTAGGTATAATTTAGCAAAAAAAGCATAGTAGTGTCTTAAGACAGAAACATGAAAATGTCCCCCAAATTAAATAAAGAAGTCTGCATGATGCTTTTTGAAGCCTCCTCTCTTGCTCTGTCTTATGAATCTTTCATTTTGCTCATTTGCATCGCAGTCACTTGAGTGAGAGAGCTGAAAATAACAGGGATCGTGACTGCAGCACTTTTCTTGTCTTAGATGTGGCGCAACATGTCCAAATGACATCATTTCATTATAAATGGTGCAGTTTTTTCTACATGCACTTCTTGCATGACCATGTTTGTGCAAGTTGCCAAATTATACTGAGATGTGCTATAACTAGTGGGGAGAGATGATATCTAAAGCAACGGATTGGGAAGATCACACTTCCCTTCTCAGCTGAGCTAGCTTTCCTGTGTTGCTTGAAACTTAGGGATTTCAGGCACAGAAAGCTTATCTGAAAAATGGGAACTGCACACATCTATTCCATAGACAGAATGCACTATGTGACTTCTTTATTTAATTAATTGTCTGGGAAAAGGCTTCTGAATCTTGGACGGAACATCCTGCGGAAGTGTAAAACTTCAGTTAAAGCAATCCTTTCATAAGTAGTATCAACTAACAATACTTGGACTTGTTAAATCTATTACACGTCTTAAGATTACCTCAAAGACAGCTTTGCTGGAAAAACACTGCAATTGCCAAGGCAAGCACTCAGCAGTCAGGAGTAGCAGGACTCATCTCACTTAATATTAGACGCCTACTACTCTAAGCTTCAATTTGAGTTAGTCACTTCGGATTCACTTTCTTGACAGTAGGGAAAATTTCTCAGGAAGACATTCATCTGACCAGCTACAGACATTTACATCAGGGTGAGGAACAGTGTGCACTAAAAGAGCCCATTACTCACCACCAGCTATAACACATCCTTAAAATAACCAGCTCCAACCACATCCATGAAGTCCAAATGAAGGTGGCATGCACAGCCTTACACATAAATCATGCATATACTCTTACATATATGCACTATAACTCAGTCTTTAATTTGCCTTTCTACAAGATGCTGCTGCATTTGGCACATGGATGGTGCTCATTACCAGAGGGCTCTTTTGTTCTCATTCTTCCATGGGTGGTCCCATGTATTATTGACTGCTCACCATCCAAACCCCATCCTGATAACACAGAATTATTCATTTCCCCCATGGAATCTTCTATTGTGCTCTTATCACAGTATATTAGTGCATTAGAAACATTACTGAATTTATCCTTCCAATATCCCTGAAAGAAGAGAGGATGTCACTACTCTTGTTTTGTGTGTTAGGAAACAAGGCACAGGCACAAAGGTGAAAACTGTCAAGTATCAACTAACTGTGAATGCCCTGAGAAACCCAGGATCTGATTTCAAATACAACAGCCCTTCAGACATCCAAAGCAGGATCCCACTTGGTCCCAGTTGTGGCGAGCACATGGCATCACAGCAAACCTGATCTCGACTCAGACAGAGAGAAGGAAACAGACCCTAAATACCTATGGAAAAAGGCACTCTATGCCCAGCAACATATCTGCCTTGATCTTCATGTTTTGGTTTTGTCACCTGTGCCTGCTCATATTTTCCAGTCCTGCTCCTACCATCACCTACTGTCGCTATCTTCTGGGTACTACCCTAACTCCATTACCATTACCACAGTTCTCCAAGCTCCTGCCTTTGTCTCCTTGTCTTATAGTTCTTCTACCTTCTGCTGTTCCTTAATTCCAGCAAGTTTCCTTGCTCACTGCCAGCATGACAGCAGAGAGCACAGGATAAGCAACTCTAGAGACCAATATTACAAATATGGGGGAAACTCTGCTGCCGTAGGCTGCAGCACAAACAGTATTGCATAGGGCTGGCAAGAGGAGGCAGCAGGAGTTGGGGCATGCTCATTCCTTCAGAGAACTTCATAACTAACTCATCTGCAAGGACTTACATCTGGACCAAGTCTGGGCAAATCTTCATAAGGACAGCAGAAAGCATGTCCCAGGCCACTGTGAGTACTGTAACAAGCATGAAGTTCCCACAGCTGTGTTTCCCAGTGAAATGGCTGCAAGTTGTTGGGGTTTTGTTTCTTTGAACATGGGCAAAATGATCTATTTTTCTACAGAGGAATCATGTGGATTCAACTTAGCCAAAATATTATAGGGAAAAAAAGAAAACAGACCATGGCAAAAACTCGTAATGAAAAATTTCAACTTCAGGCTTTAAGTTTACAGCAAAAACGTTCAAGGGATAGTAATGAAAAGTATCAGTGTTTGTGACTATTTATCCACTGTCCTTACTCTCTTTTACAACTGCTTTGACTCTCCTGCACTATTTTTTTATTTGGAATTGCTCAGATTAGAAGTAACACCACTGTGTATGTGTGCAGGAGGACTGAAGAGAGGCCAGCTCCCATCAACCCTCATGCAGATCACCTAGGAAGTGAGGAAAGTGAGCATTACAGGAGGATGCTGTTGCAGCACTGCAGAGCTCTGGCTGGTGCACCCCAGTTCACAGCATCTTTTTCCACATCTTTGGTTAATAACACAAGAACTTGGCACTCCTGGACAGCCCATGTAGCAGTTTTTCATGATGCTCCAAAAGGCAAGCTCCTTCAGCTGCCCTCCAGCCTACTCTGAGTGCATGACTGTGCCATATGCCAAAATTCAGTCCCAGTTGTTTGGACAGCCAGTCAATGGGTAGCTTTCAATGCATTTGTATATTTTTGGTTGTCATTACAATGGTCTGCCATTGAATGGAGCCTGGCTGTGGTGCCAACAAAGTGCCAGAGGAGTCTTTGCAAGAACTCACGCTTAGAAAGATCAAAAGGAAAATCTTTGTTCTCACTGAAGAGCAAGAAGAATTACTGGAGCATGCTATTATGATATTTATTTATTTTTAACAGTGTTTAAGCCAACTTGGGTTGTGCTGTTGGCTTGTCAGCCACTAGTAGCACAGAGCTAAGAACAAACACATCAGAAAAACTGATAAGAAATGAGAATACTGCTTTGTTGTGTGTTGGGGGGGGTTAGCATTACAGTAATTTTCCAGAGCATACTGAATCATTTGAAAAATAGTCTTGGTCCAAAACAGAGAAGTGTATGAGTGAAATAGTTATCTGAAAACTGTACACATGTGTATAAGCAGAACTGTTTGGAAGTAGTTTTCTGAACTATGGACTACTCTTTAACTGGAAATAAGGCAAAAGATGATGCACCTAAAGTCTGCAGAAGAGATTTAGATCTTTAACCGCACCTTGTAATTACTTACTGTGCCACGCTCTATAAAGTTTAGGAATAATAGCTTTTACCTCTGAGTCAAATAGTTGTGAATGCCTACAGGACTGGCTCACCAGTGGATATTGCAGTCATTCACTTCACTTTTCAGGTTATGTGAATTTAATACTTACCTTCACCGTGTTCCCCACTCAGCGCAGCATTCCTAACCTTGCTAGTTAACTTTGTTGTATTAAAAGAAGAAATGGTACTAAAAGCCAGAGACAAATGCCTCCACTTTTACTGGAAATTTTAGTTCACCTAATATATGGCAATTCTAGCTTCTTTACACCTTCTAGTGATCCCTTGCTCCAGAGAGTAAAGGGAGCAAGCACAGAGGCATAAGTAGTATACTTAGTATTGAGTCATTACCTATAATCAGATTTTTCTCACTTATTACAAGGAGAACAAACTGCACATATTTTTGGTCCACTTCTCTCCCTTGTAAGACATCTTCAGCCTTTTGGCGTGTGAACTACCTGCTACCACAGCTCATTCCATAAGTGGGGACTAAACAATCCTTTTTCCTTCTTTTTTTAAATGCTATTGACATTTCAACAATGCATGGCTTAATCCTTTATCATGGTTTGACAATGTACTGCAGTTGTCAGAACAATGCCTTCTTTTAAATTAGGAATGTAATTTTCAAAAACGTATCTATTATTTAGGAATGGAGTCCCATTTTCAAAATTTCTCATTCACTGTGCAATAAGGAATTAATTCCATTTGCAAATCTATTTCCTACTTAGAGCATTCTTGAAAAAGACAAGATACCATGCATAGAATGATCCTCAGCTTGTAGATAACTTACAGTTACCTAACTTGAACTTAAGATGTTTAATCTCCCTCATTGGCAGCTGATGGTGAGAAGAGGGTGCTTTTTCATTCCACACATCTCAGACTGCAGATGGTTTAGAGCTGCTTTCAAGATGTGCGGACTTGTGTGTGGACTACTCATAGGAAACTGCCTCTGACTAGCTGCCTAATTTTACATGAGTAAAATAGAATGAGTACAAATACCATCCTTTTACTTCTTGTACTGTCAGAGGAAAGAAACCTCTGTTGTTCTCCAAAGTTCTCTAAATGGCTGCTTAGTCCCATCAGATGGGGGTTCACTCAGACATAGGAGGTTGCCTGTACTGTAGATGCTTGCATTTCAGCAGACCATCACAGGTTCATTTTATAGTCAATGGTGAGAAACAGGCAGCTGTATGGCACAGTTCCACCCATCCTGGTATGGACACCTAAGAGGTCTGTCTTCCATGATGTTCACTAAATATTATGAAACATGAGTCTTACAAGAGAGCAGAGTTCCAGTCCCTGCTTCTAACACAGCCAGTTCCTCAACGGCGCCCACAGAAATCTGTTCATTTATCTTGTTTATTTCTCTAAGCAAATTCAGAGCAGGAAAGGTTCCTGCCACCCTGATCTAAAGGGGCAGTTTACACAAGTTCTTAAGATCTAGACTCTATTCTGTGCATATCAGAAGTGGCTGCTGTGGCATCTGATTTCAGCCAATACCTGGAAACAGTACCATCCAAATCCACCTTGTGAATACTCATCTTGGTTTCCCTCGGTAGCTGTAATACTCACCATAGTCACAGAGCACTACTAACAATAGATTTGAAAAATCTTTCAACATCTGTTTCATTCTGACCAGTGAGAGCCCAGGTCCTTTTACTCCTCATGTCCTTCTTCAGCTCCAAAGTGCAGGCACCTTTTTCCCAACAACACCTGAAAGTTTAGAAATTACAGCTGTATTGACTTTGCTTCATAAAATACAAGAAGGAAGACATCCCACCAATAAGCCAAAACCCCAGACTATTAATCAACACTTATCTTCCATTTACTTAGCAATTACTAATACTGTACCAATGGATTTGAATAAGCACAACTACAATTGACTGTACAATAACTTTCCCTCCTGAAATGTCAGCTCCTGGGCCAGAAAAACAAAGACACGTCACGACAATTTGCCTTTGTACTGCAGTAACTGCTGCTGTGCATGTTTTAGTTTAAGATCAAGACTCCCGACAGCAAAATAACAAGTATTTCACACAAAATATAACTCTAACTTTGGCACATATAAATATTGGAGATTTACTGCTGCTACAGAATTCACATCACTGTTAACTGCTTTCAAGCATGAGAGAGACTTAGAAAACTACCATTCTGGTCCCCAAACTGCCCTATTATTCAGCAATATATTCAGTTATCTATAACTGCCTTCTATGTCATTCAGACTGATTGGATGGAGAAGGTGCTAACTACCACTTTTTCCTCCATCATTTTTAAAGTTTATATTCTCTGTAGCCTTAGCGAAGCCAAAAAAATAGAGTTCTTTTTGGCAAATTTCACGATTTTATGTCCATATGCTTTAAACTAGTTTTTATGGGTCTCGTAACAATCACATAAAACAGGTTGGAAGCACAATGGTAGCAGCAAAACCAATAGTTTGCTTCAGAAACAGAAGTAGGGAAGAATCTAAAAAGAGAAGATCTACCTCAGGGGAACCATTCTCAAAATACAAGAACTGCTTTTTTGTATTGTACAGGAGCACCAGCAAGTCAGTCCTACTTCACTCACCGTCACGCAAACATGCAAGCAAGTTCTTGTTCCATTAAGTTTACAACCTAATTTTATGAGAGAAATCTGGCACTGGAGCAGGCAGGAGCTAGGAGCGAAAAAAACTGCAGAGCATAAAGGCAAAACGTAGAAACCAGGTATGGCAAAGATGTCTTTAGGAATCACAAATGAGATATTTCAACAATTACATTGCTAGACTTGTAGAACTAAGAGACAGCAGATGTGTTATCTGAAAGCTTTTTAAACTGCTCTCTGTTCCAAGTGGCTGGAGAGAATAATTTCTAAGAAAAGACTAACAGCATGGCTTTGCTCAGTAGAAGCCCATTACAATAATAGCTGTACGTATCCGAAGGGAATAATCATCATCCGGTCCAGGAACTTGACAAGGCTCCAGAAAGCATTAGATAGGGGCAGTGATACCGCCACCACCCACAATTTCACTTGATATGCCACAAATTACAGGAAGACAAATCTTATGCCTCAAGACAGGGCGGGCTGCTAGCAGAGGGTGGTGGCGAACCAGCCTGCCTCCCAGGGTACGGGCAGCGCGCACAGCGTTCCTGTCCTGTGTCGTTACTGATCATTCATCAGTTAGTCAAAACAAAGAACCAAAGTGGCCCAAGGAAGAAAAAGCAGGTTTCATTTAAAAAAGACAATAATTGTGATAGATGCCTTGCCCTCTAGCATAACTGCTCAAGGAAAACAGTGTGAATTGTGCAGTATTGCTGTACACTGCCCTGAAATAAAGAGGGGAAAAATGCTTTGTGGGCCACAACCATGACTGTGCTGGCTGATTTAATGGGTCCTTTCCATTTCAACCTTCCCAGCTGTGTATTTTTCAAATGGCTTTTACAAACACTTCTTTCAGAGCGTCACACACTGACAGGTGAAATTCAAATAATCCTAATCTCACTCTAATGAGTGACACACTGCAGAGAAGCTATGGATGGGAGAATAAATCCTCGGGAAGAGAGAGAAAAGCCTGTGTAGGAGAGTACTCTCGAGATAGTTGCCTTACATCTTAATTTGCACATCAGCCCGACCAAGGGAAAAGCAGCATGGTTCATGAGACAGGGTGCTGGTGGGAGGCACAGGAGACCCGACTCCTGTTCCAATTCCTGCCCTCGCCAGACATACCATGTCAGCAGACTGCAGCATTAATGTGCTCCCCTCTTTCCCACCCCATCTCTCCCGCTCTGTATTTATAGTACAGGCTTTTCAGGACAGAGACTCTTTCTAACCAAGCTTGCAGACAGAGCGCAGCGCCAGGGCCCTTGGGTGTTTTGGTAATGCCGATCATTTGTCAGACCAAAACCTCCTTCCCTCTTACCCTTCCCCTCTGTGTTATCTTGGCTTGCTTGGGAAAAAGACTCCGGCGAGCACTGCAGGCAACACCCAGGCTAGAACTGGAGTATTTGAAACAGTACCAAAACTAACTTCCAATTAGTGAGATCAGGTACCTCTGGAAGCCTAGCCCGGGGCTACTTCACCCTCTACAAGCCTCTGCCATCGCTGCATTGCTGCGGGAGCCCTCCCACCTCACATACAGCTTCTTCAGTACAGCTGCAACACAGCCCTGCCTTTGAACAAAGCTCTGATTAAAGTGCCTCCAGGAAGCCTCCCTGAGCTTTTGTACCTTCGCTAGATCAATTCTAATAGCAGTTTTGAATGCAAGAATTGCTGCCCCGTTTCTGGCATAGTATTTTCAAACACACCCCTTCACCTCTCCTTCCCTGCAGGTTTGTTCCTCTCCCCTCCTTCAGTTTTCTCTCCTTTCACCCTGCATCAGTTTTAGATTGGCCTTACATTGACTTCTAAGCTCAGTTCAGACTTCTCCCCTTTCTTCTCAGTCTTCCGTAAGCCAGTTTCTTTCTAGATTTCTTCTTATTCTTAGGTCTTCTTCAAAACTCTCCACATCTTTGCCTCCTCCCTCTGCTCTATTATTCTTCTACTTTCCATACATAAAATTTTGCTTTTCAAGGCAGACAGTCCATCTTAAATGGCTTCTACTCTATTCACATCTTCTACCTCAAGTTCATTAACTTAGTGAGATGAAAAATGATTGAACAGAGAAGGCTATCAGACTTTGAATAATTGGCTTTTCTAATTTATTGCTCTCGTGGACAAGCACGAACTGAGGCTTTATTGTGTGAGATGCAGCAGAAGCACAGCAACATAAAAAGATGCTTTCTTCTTCCAAGAGACGGTGTAATGGGCTGATTGGAAGTGGAAAGCTTCCTCTCCAAAAGGAATTAGAAATGACAGATGAGGAGGGGATAAGCCATAAAGCGCCTTGGAAATGAAGACCAAGAGGCTTGTGTGTAAAGCAAATGACAGAGGAAAACTTCCAAGCTCCTGCTCTCTGCAACAGATTTTCCTGTGCAATCTTGGTCACATCACTTGGTTTTCCTGTGTTGTAGCTCTCCACTGGAAATAGCACCTCACTACCTGGTATGAGTAAATCCACCATGAACTGCTAGGCTTTACAGTGCTTTACAGGCACCGCAGTGGCAGGAGCTGTGCAAGAACCAAGCATGACTGTTTCATTTACAGTCTTTTTTGCAAATAAAGAAGTAACAGGATAGGTTATAGATACTACCAGAGTCACATATATTAATCTATTTAAATAACGCCACTATTTCCCTATGTCATCAAAATTAAAGTATTTTGCTTTTACAAACAAAACAAACCAGCCACCAAACCAAGAATAAAACACAAGCCAACTGGATTTATGGCTCTCAGTACTTTCTGCAGCAGTATCCAAGGCCACAGAGCAGACAGGACATTGCACAAACCAGTGACCCTTCTGAGTGCTTCACCTGCACTAACCAGGTACCAGCTGTATCAGCTACAGCAGTATAGCACTGAACAGCTACACCCCCCCGGTAAGGGAGATGAGAGGCAAATGATCCCTGCAGTTAAGAAAGGGCCATCACGAATAAATTAGCTACTCCATGACCAAGCAGTGAGTTTAATGAGAACACAAACTCACAGCACTCAAAACCTCTGTGCTCCGGAGCCTCATTCACGAGGGAACGCCACTGATGGATCCCATATTTCACCCAAGCCACGGGTATCCTCAGTCCTTCTCCTCTTTGCAAATCCCTGTCAAGAGCCAAGCCCTCCCATGCCCTAGCTCCATTCTCCTTCAGGAACCAGGTAAAGGCCTGTCCTTGCTCAACATTCCTTGAAGCACAGCCTTGCTCCCTCCTTGTCCCCCAGACCTCACAGCTCCAGTGGGACAGCACAGGACACCCCTGCCATGACTCACGGTACACATGAGAGCAAGGCAGGAGAAGGGCTCAGAGAAGGAGTAAATGCAGGGATCAGGTTGAAGGCTGATCCACTGGGAGCCAGCCTTCCTCCCCCCTGGGCAGCTGCACCTACCCCAGCAACCAGCCGTGGTCTCGAGTGATGCTGTCAAAAAAATAGTTATTTATTGGAATTTAAAGCAAGCAAAATGTTGCCAGAATGTAAAGGGAAAAAAATTCCCAGCTGGAAACCAGTTTCCTTAATAGCTGTCCATTAGTAAACATTTTACAGCCACATTTGCAACCCTAAATTTGCAGAATTCTTGTTATGCATGAGGCTGACAGTAAAAGAGGCTAAAGATGGAAAAGCCTGAAAGTCCCTAAACCCTCCCTACATTTCACTTTAGGGATGCCAAGCAGCACAAACAGCAAGAAGAAATGTGCATCTGCAATGTTTCCGCAAATTTAAGATAATTTATCTATGTGGCAGGAAAGAGATTAATTATTTTCAACCAGCGTTCGCTTACTGCAGTGGGATTAGGCAGCTACTGAAGTGTTACCACCTGCTGAGAATTTCAGAGCTTCCCATGTAATCCTCCCCCTTCCCCACTGAAGAGGGAGCACCTCAGGTGTGCCTCACATTTTATCTAAATCTAATCACTGCTGACCACTCGGAGTGGTCAGGGCCAAAAATACACCACTTCCAGGAAGATACCGAGTTTAGCAAGGAAAGTCTATATGCGATGCCTGCCGCAGCAGGGGGCTTAGAGCTGACATCCTCAAAGGCATCTTTCATTCTTATTTACACATCAGACAATTTTACATTGGTATCAGATAATGGCCTTATTAAAATTATGCATCTAAATTCACTAGGCTGAAACTGACAGCACCGTATCCTCTGTGTGCAAGAGAAAACCCAGTAATTCCCCAGTAAAGCCCATTTTCATCAACATTTGCGGTCGGACTTCACAAAATCCTGGGATTTCTCAGCTTCTTTTGATATCAATTCAGCAATCCAAGAGCTAGCTGGCCAGCAACATCTGTCCTTGAAACCTAAGGACTACACTAGACTGAATATATGGGCGAGATTTACTTTGGAAAATGTACAGTGAAAATAAGTTTATTAAGCATAGGAGATTTGGGAAGGTGTCCAAGCCATAATAAATAATGAATGCAAAGAATTAAATATATTAGATCATTCCCTTATGGCATAAGGGTTGGAATGCAGTCATCCATTCTTTCCTTTCCCCTTCAGATATTTTTTTAAATACATATGTTAGTCACTGTTTCTGGAATTCCCCTGTTAGTGGGGTTATCTTAAAGACCACAGGATGGGGAATATACATTGCACAGCTGAAATAATTAGAAATACATCTGAGAAGCAGGTCTGAAATCTCACAAAGTATCAGGACTAAAAAGAGAACCGGGAAGCTCTCTCCCATGCTTTACACTGATTTTGTCTTATACCCACATGGTTTCATCTCGTCTAGCGACTGGTATAAAGTAGAAATCACTAAACATACTGGAAAAACTCCAATGCTACTTACCACAGACTCGGAGCGACGAGCCCACCACAACTACTCTAGGTGCCAGTGCTACCTGCACTTCGCAGCGCCACAGCACCCGGGCTGCCAGGCGGGACGGTCGGTCCCTGCCGCACGGGGAC
>NW_009936441.1:0-1256 GCF_000696875.1 Nestor notabilis | reverse complement strand
GTGCTCCAGCCCTCAGAGCATCTTCGTAGCCTCCTCTGGACTCATTCCAACAGGTCCGTGTCCTTCTTGTGGCAGGGGCCCAAAGCTGGATGCAGTACTACAAGTAAAACAATACACCATGCAAAAATGCTAATTGTGTATATGGGGAAGGGAGCACGGTTCAGGAAGCTGAGCCTCCTCTCGCACCGCAGTGGTGTTTCATTTTGAAGGCTGCTGAAGGCTGCAGACGGCGGCTTTTAAGCCTGACCCTCTGAACACCTACCTCTGCTCTTAAAATCACCCACCAAGGCTCTGACCCTGACACACCATTACTTAGGCACAGGAAGAGGGGAAATTAGTGGAACTCGGAGCAGAAAAGAATAAAAAATAAAAGTGTAGGGCACTGGGCTGGAGGTAACAGGCACCAAGCTGTGCATTGGCTGGGTTTATTTGTTGCCTGTTCATGGCACGCAGAGGTAGTACTGAAGAACATTACCAAGAATGTTCTAGATTTGAGTGGTAGCTGCATCAATGCTGATTTTTGTCAAATAGCATTGCTTTATACTAAGACAGAAGCTTGTATTGCTTGGTCTCATTAGAAACATTATAAAAGGCTGCAAATGTGCAATAAAACATCTACCAAAGGAAAAGAGTTTTTGCGCTTTCTCCCAGAACTTTAGAACCTGGATTTCTGCTAAGCCTGAGAGGCAGTGTTCACAAATACAAAGTCCCAACAGCTCTTCTGAGAATGGGCAGCTGCGCAGGGAAGAATGTGCAGGGAAGGAGACCACGCAGACAGGAATAACATGGCACTGCTCTTTGGCAGGTGGCAGCAGGCCACGGGGTGAGTCCTGCCCAGCCGCATGTGGGCAATCACAGGGGCACACTGGGCTCCCTGTCCGGGCGCCCGGCATCGGGATCCCCTGGGCTTCCCTAAGCTGCTCTGGGTGTTGGCTGCCGGCCGGCCTCAGGGAGCCCATCTACAGAAAATTGCTGTTGTTCTCCCATGGAAGAAAATACTTTTCACAAAGCGGTACTTGTGAGCTCTTATTTCCATCAGTGGTTGGTTAGATATTAACAGTCTCCATATTTGCCTGATGGACCAAAAATAACCAAAAGATCGGGGGGTTGTCCAGCAGTTTCAGTCTGGCAGAGAAACCCAAGACACGCAGGCTTCGGGGAACCTGTGGGGTTCCCGGCGGCTCCCAGCATCTCGCCGCTTCCGTGCTTGGGCCCGCGTTCGTGCTCTTCCAGCGGGCGCTCCGGCAGCGGAAGGC
>NW_009936440.1:340-668 GCF_000696875.1 Nestor notabilis | reverse complement strand
CGTACCTGCGGGCACAGGGGGCAAACCCGCAGCATGACACGGCGCCGTTGTCCCCCACTTTCCCCCAAGCCCGGCCCGACGCAAGGTCCCAGGGCCCCGGCACAGCCTGCTTGCCTGCGGCATTCCCTGAGGTGGCCGGACCAGAAAGGGAGGAGATGGGCGAGGACAGCTCAGCTTTAGGAGGGCGACCTGCCTCGAGAATCCAGGCCGAAGAAGGGCTCAGCTAGCAGCAGCAGCACAGGGCCATGCAAATCCCCACTGTGCCATGGCAGTGTTGCTGGAGGCAGGAGGGGGCAAAGCACCTGCCTTTATTGGCGTTGAAGTCAAT
>NW_009936440.1:0-223 GCF_000696875.1 Nestor notabilis | reverse complement strand
CATCTGGCTGACCCCAGGGTGTAACTGTTAATAGAAATATTTCCCCCCCCTACTCCTTTTATTGGTAATCTCTCCTACCCTTTTGTTCCTGAAATTGTAGGAACCTAACGCAGATGACAGTGGGCTGCGACTGAATATTTAATGCACATCCTCCAGGAAAGGTCATCGGCGCCCAATGGGCCTCCGAGCCTGGAACAGTAAGTGTGTTTGCACTGGTTCAAAA
>NW_009936439.1:1206-19295 GCF_000696875.1 Nestor notabilis | reverse complement strand
AATATGTAATATATAATTTTAATTTAATTAGAAAAAGGGGAATAAAACTGTAATATTAAAACATTGGTGGAAACTTAGATAAAGAGTAGTGAGAGAATTCAGTGTGGCAAAAGGAAAAATATGCTTCTCATCCTTTTGAGTTCTGTGATGTTGTTGATGGGCACTTGTATTTGGCAGGTGAGGTATACTTGCGCTTGCTAAAAATACTGAAATTGTGCCTGCCCAAAACATAAATGTAATAGAGTACTATAAAGCCACAAATTGTAAAGAGGTAATGATCATTGACTGTTCTCACAGATTGAAAATGAGGCTTTTCTATGAAACTATCAAACAGCTGGTGTAAACAGTGAGAAGAAATATGTATGTATACAGTTATTTATTTTTTTTTCCTAGTACTCTGTTCAACTGTTGTACTTGTCGGTTAGGTCATAGCTCTCAAGATGTAGATAAGATAATTAAAGTAAGTAAAAGTTGTTAAACCCAAGAATGTGGACATTCCTAAGACTCATACAGTTGACAGCTGAGAGGACTTGCGCTGGAAAAATATTATTCAAGATTTCAAATACCGAAATATTTCCTCCTCATCAAAAACTTGTGGTTAATGTCAGGCACAGAGTATAAACCAAAACTAGGTCTTTGGCTGGATACTGTCTGCCTGATTTCTGTTCTTATATCTTACTATCCAAAACACTGAAAGACTATTTTAAAAAATATTTACAGATATATTACAGATTAAATACTAACTTGCAAATGAAATACTACAGTACATTTTCTTAACTATGTAAGAAAATTCTCTCTCTCTCTCTGCTCTTACATCTACTTTTTTAAAAAATTGTGTTTCTAAACCCAGGGATTTATGAAGTGAAAGTGAACTTTCCAAAGTCTGTTTAATTTGTACTTAATCTGGGAATTAAACACTTAAATTTGAGGTGTTTTAATCTGACATGGAAATATATTCTGTAGGATTAGTGTCTGAGATCTTCTAGCTGAGAGTCCAGTTACGATCTGATAGAATTTCATTGTTGCTCCTTTCTGTTTTCTTCCTTGTTCTCTTTCTTGTTTTGCAACAAAAGAGATTTATGTAAGATAAATAGAAGAAGGGATATCTTCACATATTGTGTGTGCATGTGGATGTGAATAAATGGGTATATATAGTCTCAGGAGAACTGGTAGCATTTCCAGGGAACAACTCAATTTCTATAACTTGATGAAGTTTTTATTTTGACCTAGAGAAGCTCTTAAACTTTTAACTAATTCTAAAATGGTAAGTAGTACAGTTGGATTTAGTAGGAGCCTTTCAGCCTACAGGATTTTCAGAAAAGTTTTGGATTTACAGTGTTTTGGGTGCCTTTCTCTTCTACCTTCTCTACTTTCAAAGGTTTCACTTTTCTTTCTTCTCAGTCTTACCCAACATACTTCCTTATGCCTGATAAGCAATTATTTGTAGGTTGGTGAATTGTCTTGAGGAATATACATTTTGTATGAACAACAAAGTAGTTTCACCAGTGGAATATATGTTGTCAGTCAAGACAGACATAAATAATCTATAATGTGTATTAATATTTTTATTTAGGAAGTAAAGTAATAAATATATACTAATAACCTTGAAGGTTTTTTTCTGTGGCATTTTACAGAAAAAGAGGTGATTTTTATGCAGCGAAGTCTTATGGCAATTTCTGTGAGAACTTTTTAAATGCACCTAACTCAGATTTCTTGCTTTTAACTTCTGTCTCCTTCATATTTACATAAAATCAGAACATTTAAAAAGTAGACCACCCTATACTATAAGGAAGGCAGGTGTTTTATTATAGTAGCCCTGAGATAGATAAATATTTTTGTACATTCCTCTGTTTAGTCCATACAGTATTAACATTATTAATGCATAGTGTCCTGCTAAATCAGAACTTGAGCAATTATTAGTGCAAGTCTTAATATATTCTCTGCCTATCATTTAATTACTTGATTTTGTTTGATTTTATTCACAAAGTAATTACCCTACTAAGCATCTGATTATTGCCAAAGCATGCATTATATGGGTCTTCACAATCATGTAAACATTACGTTAGGGAACACTGTAACATTTGAGATGTTTTTTAGTAGGTCGCTATCTGACCTACTGAAAATAAGATCTTCTTGATACTAGTAATTTCTGTGTTTAATTTGCCTGGCTCCATAATGTTTCCACAAAATTTTTGCTGGAGCATAGTTCTCACTGAAATAGAAACGTTCTTCTAAATTGAAAGGCAGATACAGAACTTGCTGAACAGACTTTTGAGGCCCAAGATCAGGGCAAACATTCAACCCATTATTTGCAGAGTCAGTGCATTTCCCTTCAAGTTTCTTAAATTGGGATCAATATATGAGAGAAAATATTATATCATGGAGTATTACAGCTAGAATGATAAGTCATTTATTGGCTGAAAGACTCATTTATTTATACATTCCTCAGAGAAGCAATTAATTTATTCACCATTTTTTTGTCTTTTTGTATGTTCATTGTTGTTAATTTACTTCTTGTCTTCTGAACTTGCAAGAATTCTTATCGAAAACTATTTTAAGATAATTTTTTTCTTGCAAATTCATATTAGATATAAACATCATTTAAGAATGGCTGAGAAAATGCAATGTACTGTAGATTTACCAAATAGATTTCCTGTCAACCACTAAACCTTCTAGGTGTCTTTGCCCCTTATTTCTCAGGGAAAACAACAACAACAACAACAAAAACCCTCAAGCCTCAAATGTAAAAGTAATTCAAGGCCCAATCCTTAACAGACCAAGTGCAAAGAGGACTGCTGAATCCAAGAAAGAATGCTTATCACTAGAGAGAAGATGTGAAATCTTCCCTTCACTTGTGCTCCTTTGAAAGATTAAAGGTTGAAACTGATGGTCTTGAGAGAGAGCTTCAACCATTCATTCTCAGTTGGATAAGAAGGATAATGGCCATGACAGGAGATCAGGGAAAAGTGTGTATGCTTAACACAAAGAGGTAGTCCCAGAGGTACACAATGCCATACCATCAAATTATAGTACGTTAAAAAACCTCATATACAAGAAGTACTTGGAATATATTGTACTTCTAAACTATCAAACAATTTTTTCCTCCTTTTCTGTTACTTTTTTTGAATCAGAAAATCCAATTCATAGTGCTCAATATTACATTTGAATTGAGTTTTCTTAAAATTAATTTATTACATAATTCTGAACATAAATATTGGATTACATAGAAAAATGTTACAAATGTGATTATGATTATTGTACAGCACTGAATAAAAAGCATAGTATTGTGGTGAATCAGTTTTGTATGGATTATTTTCTTCTGTTAGTAGCATGAGGTATGTTACTTTATGATGAATTGTGTAACTGTTAGCAATAAGAAAAAAAGATGATCAAAATCTCTGTATAAATAAAAGTTCAAAAGCTCTTATAAAAAAACCTCCAAAGTATTATAAAGGAGGCTATATTTTACTCAGCATAAAAGTAAATGCACTAATCTGTGGAAAAAAAAACCCCAGCAATATACTTTTCTTCCTGGTTTTAGACATCTTTGACATAATGTCAACATCCAAAATTGGCATGCTATAGGCTGCACAATTCTAATTATCTTTTAGGTGGCTTTGCTTGGTATTGATTGCTGAGCATAGTTCTCAACACATAACAGTGATTTAAAAGGATAATTCCTGATTAGGTCTGTGAAATATTTATCTTCACACTTATTACTCTGCTTCTTATAATTACATGACATGATGTTAGATTTGCATGCAAACATACACCAATAGAAAGCATAAACTAGGTATTTATAGAAAGCAACTCTATGTTCACTGTTATAATAAGAAGCTAACAAATAACACA
Source organism: Nestor notabilis (assembly GCF_000696875.1). Taxonomy (NCBI): domain Eukaryota; kingdom Metazoa; phylum Chordata; class Aves; order Psittaciformes; family Psittacidae; genus Nestor; species Nestor notabilis. The sequence continues at coordinate 15,443 of NW_009936439.1, read as the reverse complement.
TCAACCTGATCTACCCTCTTTCTTTAGTATATTCAGCGCAGATCTGGGATTTGGGCAGGCAAAACTGCATTCTTTTATGTCTTAAATTTTTTTAATTCATGCTTATGATACAGAATGCCAAATGGAGGGAGCTTTTTTGCCCATCTACTACTTTCAGACAAAACACAATTAGAACCCGAGTTTTACTAAGGAGATGATAGCAAGTTAGTTCAAGGACCTCTGCCATATTTTTCCCAGTCCCCAAGTATAAACTAGGTATAGAAGCTACAGTGTACTAGCTAAGTATCTAATTAACATCGTCTCTAAACAGCATTTGTCAAGGAGTTAATTAGAGTTTAGGCAGAGCTACTCTGTTCTCTCGCAAGCACAATACTACTGAAGAAATAATTTGGCCCTTCTGTCATTGTCTGTCTATCTTGGGTTTAATAAGGATTCTTGTCACTATGGTAACCTTCCTCTTTACACAAAAACAAAACAAAATGTTTCTGAATTAGCAAAAAGCAAGAGCTAAACCAAACAAAAATATATTGTGGTATGTGAAAGGATGTGACATTTAGGTCTGAAATTTAGCACAGGAAACAGGAAGAAATTTTTTTCTCCTCTTCTGTGATGTAGTAATGCAAAGGTTTTATGCATTTATTCTAGTACTGCATCCTTTTTTGCTAAAATGGTTAGGTTGGTCACAAATTACTTCATAGCTACTGTAAATGAAATCAAACTTTTCAATTTCTTTATTCTTCAAGTTAGCCTTGTAATTGCTTCCTTTTCACCATTGACAGAAGCTTTTGGTAAAATGAGTGAGTTCTTAAAAAGAGCAACCTGACTTTGTGTTGCTTCCCACAAGAACTCAAGAATGCTTATTTCAGTACCTCAAAATGATCACTCAGCTACACTGTCAAATAACCACTCACTAGCTGGCACCTAATTTGGGGCCACAGAGAGTATATTTAGTATTTAACTTTCCATTGTTTCTCAAGGACAGCTATGGGACCCCAAATAATTTATACAGCAGGCTGTGTCATGTTTGTTTTCTGATCTGTTCCCACACAAGAATTTGGGAAATTTCCAATTCTGACCTCAGAGGAATAGGAATGTTTTCTAGTAAGTAAGGGAATTTGGCATATTCTGAATATATCACATTTGCTATATCTTCTTTGATCACCTGTGCAACGTATGAGTTAAGCTCAGTATCCCTGCAAAGACTGCCCGTGTTAAAATATTTTGATATTATTATTACTGTTATGGTACCAATACCACCCAGCACCTACACATGATTATGACAGCTCATCCTACCATTAGAAAGTACAAAATATGCATTATCCTCTGTTTGGGTATTTTAAATGTTATTAGGTCAAATGAGTAAGGATAGAGAAAAAAATGAGGTCCTCCTGATCAATCTATGTGCTTGTTTTCCAGTGTGTTCAGGATGTTAACCGTATATGGAAACTTAGAATTTGGCCATTAGGGCCAAAACTTCTATATCTTTTGGAGGAGGTGAAAAGGAAAACACTAAGTTGTTTTTCACTTTCTAATAAATCCCCCAAAGCTCCAAAAGGTTCAGATAAAAGGTTGCATTTTGGTTCTGTATTTATTTCTGGACTTGGAGAAGGCACTTGTCATAGCCCTGAACACTGATCAGAAATGAGCTAAGAAAAGTTGACATCATGGTGAAATTAAAGTCCTGTCATTTCTTGACAGAAGGTGACATGCAAGCTAATACATTTCTTTTGGTTTACCTGATGAAATTCGTCCAGACACTGCAAGATTACAACTCACAAGGCAAGTCCAAATTCAAGCTGCTTAAATGAAAAGAAAAACCTGGATGTGAGTCATATGAGTTATTGTAGGAGCTTTTGTGTTGCCAAAGATGTATTTTCCATCAGCTGATTCTATTCAAATGAGTTGTTTCTGCACTGCATCTTTTGTAAGACAGGACAAAGTGCTTTTGGGTCTAGGTGGAGCTTCTCTCTTCTTTTCCTGATGACAGCCCGGGAGACTACAGGATGAGAGAAAGCTAAAAGTTGAAGAGAGTTCCTCATTGCATGGGGAAAATAGAGGTCCTGGAGTACTTAACTCTGAAAAGAGAAACAAATGAAACCTTTATTTAGTTCAACTTGTGACTATAAAGTAAGGTGCTTTGGGAATTCTTTTATTCTTTGTAAACTAAAAATGAAAAAGAGGAAGAAAAGGAAAGAAGGCAGGAAGGAAGGAAGAAAAGGAAGGAAGAAAAGGAAGGAAGGAAGGAAGGAAGGGAAGGAAGGAAGAAAAGGAAGGAAGGAAGGAAGGAAGGAAGGAAGGAAGGGAGGGAGGGAGGAATGAATATGTATTTAACTTACTGATATAGTTATTAACACCTTCCTCCTGTTCATTAATGAAGGAATTGTACTGCTAAGAACTGTACTTTATGTGAATCTACTCAAAACAATTATAATTAAAAAGAGTGACTGAAATCCATGATATGAGACATTTGCTTACTTTTACAGAACAAACTGTGGTCTGTCTTAGTCTACCAAAGTTGTGGCTATTTACTGTATGTAGAAATATATTCTTTAAACTAGGAGTCCCAAAGAACTTATTTTTAGTAGCTATTTACTACAGACATAACTGTCAACAACACAGAAAAACTAGAATTGTTATAATAACCTCTACTAAGGTTAAATAAATAAGCAAGATGATAATTATATTTCGCACATATAAAGTAAAAGTTCATTTTGGCATTTAAATAAATATCTGTTTTAAAGTGATATGAATGATATATCTAGACTAATTAAATCTAAATTGAATCCCTGTGGCTAAAGCAAGGACATCCAAGTTTCTTGTCTTATTCTTTATTTCATTAGTCAATACATTAGCACAGAAATAGAGGACAATAAACACAGAAGTAAAAGCTCATCAAACTCACTAGCTTTAGAAAAACAGTAAATTTGTGCATTTAAACGTATATTACGTTGTATCTAAATATTTTGAACTTGGCTTTATAGAATTATAAATGTGAGCCAATATCAAGACATTTAATTAAAAACATCTGGATATACTACATAATGCTTTATGATCTGGAGAACACACAATCCAACACCTTTTCTCAGAGCCGGATCACCTAGATCAGTTTGCTTAAGACTGTGTCTAATTAGGTTTTGAAAATCTATAAGGATGGAGACTCCACAACTTCTCTGGACAACCTATTCCAGTTTTTGGCAGCCCTCACAGGAAAAAAGTGTTTCCCAACATTCAGACAGAATCTCGTGTGTTTCAGTTTGTGCCCACTGCCTCTAGTCCTGGCACTGGGTACTGTATGTCAGAGCCTAGTGCTGTCCTCTTTACACCTGGCATAAGGTATTTACACCCATTGGTAAAATCCTCCTGAGCCTTCTCTTCTCCAGGCTGAACAGTCTCAGGTCTCAGCCTTACCTCACGGGAGTGACGCTCCTGATCCTTCATCATCTAGTGGACCCAGGATGGACTCACTCCAGTATGCTTATACCTCTGTTGTACTGACGACACAGAAATGGATCCAGCACTCTGGACATATCTCACCAGTGCTAAGTAAAAAGGAAGAATCACCTCCCTTGACCTGATAGCAACATTCCTCCTCGTGTAGCCTACCTGTGGAGCTTCTTAGCTGTGTCAAGATCTAAAGGCATAGATAAATGTCTTCAGGACCCAGATTTGTCTTGCATTTGACACAGTATTCAGGAGGTCTTAATTTTCGGTACTACTAATGACCTCTACAATATTCAGAGATGTTTTGTTCTGTAACCCTAAACTGATCTATGTAACGGAAAAATGGCTTACAATTAATCTGTCTGGCTGCATAAATTAGTTGGTCATATGCCTATTCTCCTTGGAAGCTGGAGAGTAAGAATTATGTCCTCCCATAGGTAAGAACAGGAAGTATGTGTGTCAAGATCTTTGTTTTCATAGTGCTTCTTGTATCATTAGCCTTAAGTTTCCAAATACTATTTAAAAAGGGAGGATTATAATTGAAAGGATAGTAAGAAACATTAAGAGTTCATAAAGAGCTCTTTCTCCATCTGGTTCTCAGAGAAGAAATTAACTTATACAGAAATACCAGGCATATGCAGTGAATACTCACTTTTTGCTAGTGTTATGTAATACCAAGTACTCATCTGGCGATTCGGCTGAGAAGAATTTTAGGCTTTTCCCCAACTTGCTCTAGAAACTGAATGAACATGTTCGTCCTAAGACTTTAAGTGTTTTATCTTCAGATTTGACCCAATATTACTGGAGATAATTGTGTACGTGCATGATATAATCAAATATCTGTCAGAGCCAATAGTTCTTCATTATGTATTCTAAAATATCATGGCTTCTTTTTCCATCAAAACATTATAATAACATTGAATTGGAATGTTTATGTTAATAGTTCATAAAACTGTTTTTGAAAGAGTTTGGCAAAGAAGATTTTATATTCTAATTTACTTTGCTTTATTTTATTTATTTTATTTTTACAAACTACATCTGAGCATAAAACCCACTGGCTGACTGTTTTTAAGTATGTAAGATTTTTTAGGCTAGGTCTTACTGTTTTAATTATTCTGCTGAACTTATTTTGGCTTCAAAGACCTAAAATATTGGTTTATGAAGCTGTTATTAGCTTTACATTATATTTGCTGCAAACATATATAAGTTTAATATCTCTGAGACCAAGAAATCTGGTTTTTGTTTAGCTTTCAGGTTTCTACAGCTATTTCTTGCCTTTGTTACAGCACTTTCTTGCCAATGCTTTACAAACAGAGTATTAGAAAAACCCTAATGTTAATGAAGTATTCTCAGGTTCACCATGCTTGGAAGAACACATCTAATAAAAATGGTCACACATGACTTCATTGGATTTAGAGATCCAAATTGTGTTTTTGCTAACTTTAGCAGTAAACCCATCAGAAACCTTTTAACTACAGCAGATGTACTATGAAATTACAGATATATAAAAAAGCAAAATGTAGATGATAGATGACATACTTGTGTTTTCCCTCTTTCTGTAGCTCTGAAAATTTTTCCCATTTGAAAATTATTGTGGCAAAGACGTAAGAATACAATGCAACTGAAACACAACCAATACATTTTTATTTCTATGGAAATTATGCTTTTCTATGGACAGATGACCACAATTAATCAAGTTACAAAGTAGCAGCAAGTTATATTATGTCAGGTAAGCAACCTTCTTCATGAAGTGTAACACTCAAATTTTTACGTTATAGCAGCTTTTTCTTGGTTACATGGCTCACTTGACTTAGATGTAAATTGTTATTCTGTTATAACTGGCTTACTACCATCTACATTGAGAAACGTGCCATCATTATACTTAACATTGATTTCAGGGAAAGTACTTGTGCATATTAGATACTGTTAGTAAATCTGAACACTAATTATACTCTCTGAATACTCTTGGGGAAACAAAGATAGTGTGATTGAGATTAGAATACCACCAGGAAATGTATCATCACACTGTATAGGGAAGACATAATTCAGTCTTTATTAAGCTGTGAAAGTATTACATGAGGTTAAAAAAAATAAAAATCTGATGCAAGATAAAATGTAAAGTTTGTAAATATTTGCTTGCTTCAGAACTTACAGAGAATTTCTATTAAAGTGACTCTTTAAGCTGGTGTCTCAGTAAGTGACCTTCTGCTTGCTAAATTCTGCCCCTGCAGAAGCAGGGTCCAACAGCTTGCACAGTATTAATTCCAGTTCACCTATGCACACCTATGTTCCAGTTCACCCTCACTGCAAGTGCTTATGAAAGGGAATATTTGTAGAAAAGCACCATATGCACTTGCTGTTCATTTTTATCTGCAACCTGAGGGGAGATTTGCTGCATCAGATTAAGTGGGAAATCTTATTTAAAACATGTTTCAACAGATGTTGGAACTGGCTTAAAATAAATGTAGACTTAAAATATTTTAAACATAAAATATGTACATATATTATAAAGAACTAGGACTGCATAAAAGAAAACACTCCCAGATTTGTATCTTTCATGTTAAATTCCAAGTCATAAGTCAGATGAGAGAAAACAATTGGACTGATATGGTACCATTTATTTCATCAGTTACCACTCACACTTAGTACTATGACTATGTCATATTAAGTTACCAAAAGACCCTCTAACAGCCATTAAATATAAGGAATTTCAGTGCACAGAATTTAAATGGCATCATTCCACTCTGGATTTGTTTTCATCCCTTATGGATCAGTTTTGATACATGGTCATTGTCCCTGAGTGCTCCAAAATGCTCACGGAAGCTTCAGGATGGATGACATTCTGATAAACAACAGCACATTAATGCTGCTGCCTGAGCTTCCCAACACCCAAGGCAATGACTCCTCTGAACCCACTGACTATGAACTCACTGGCTGAACTCCCATGTCTCAGTACAAAACTTCTCCCAGGGGAAATGTGGAATTTCTGCAAGATAATGCTGCAAGGTCTGGAAAGCAAAAATGTCAATGAGAGCTGCTGTCTTCTGTCTAGACCATCTACTTCAAGAACAGTCTGTGCTTGACTTTTCCAGATTTCCTCTGGTTTACCCAGGAGGAGAAGTCCAATTAAATTCTACTGTAGTCTTTATTTATGCAAAATGAATATAAAAAGGGAAGAGTTAAATGTGTTTAATAGAAGAGAAAAAAAAAAATCTTCATTGTTTTTGACTGTTTTGACTAACATTAGCAATTTTGACTGTTTTGACTTTGCCTTAGACCAAACATGGGAGTTCACAGACTGTTCGCAGCCAAAGACAAGGCAATAGACTTGTCTGACTCAAGGCACCAGGCAATGTTGACAAGGAGAAAAGCAACTGAAAGACAGTATTTTAAAAATTATATTTGAAAATGCTTATTTTATCCTATATAATCCTACATTTATTATTTTTCTACCCTATGAACATAATATTCCCATAGTGAAGGATATTCAAACTTCACCTGAAACTACTGTTCCTGACCTCTACCTCTTTTGTCAGGTTTCTGAGTACACCAACAAGCTTTGCAAGGTCTTCCTCTTCTGCACAGGTCAGCTCTAATACCCTGCATTTCCTGAAGTCACAGAAGGCTTGAGATTGGAAGGGACCCTCAGGATGTCATCTGGTCCAACACCCCTGCTCATGTACACTCATCCATAGCAGGTTGACCAAGAACATGTCCAGACAGCTTTTGAATATCTCCAAGAATGGACATTCCATGGTTCTCTGTGCAACCTGTGCCAGTCACCCTCAGAGTAAAAAAAAGGAACCTCCCGTGTTGTGTATTGGTTGATCCCTGGGTCAGTATTGACCCGTGAGGTACACCACTAGTTCTTTGAGTAGACGTGATGCCAATGATTACCTGGTCACTCTGGGCCCAACCGTTCAGTCGATTTTCAGTCCATCTCAATCTGTTCATCCAGCCCATACTTCAGTAGCTTATATATGATGATGGTAAACAGTATCAAAAGCCTTACTAAAGTCAAGGTAGACAATATCAACTGTCCTCCCCTTGTCTACCAAGTGAACCATGTCACTGCAGAAGTTTTTTCCAGTTGGTGAAGCCATACTAACTGTTCACCATGACCTTCTTGTCCTTCATGTGTCTGGAAACAGTTCCCAGGGTTATCTGCTCCATCATCTTTGAATGCTGGAGTGATCAAGGTGAGGCTGATCAACCTGTAGTTCCCTGGGTCATCCTTTTTGCCCTTCTTGAGAAGAATTCATGATGCACTGGAATAGTCTCCTTAGTGAAGCTTGTCTAGATGCCTGAGTATTCAAGGATGCCTTTTGTAATCCTCTACGGAAAAAAAACCCTGACAAAATGACCATTCATGAAAAGGCCCAATATGTCCCAACATTCAGGTGTCTAATTTAACTGGTCAGGTTTTTGAAAATTATAGGTGAAATTATGTCAAACACTGTCCCAGCATATAACCAAACAGTCCTATGAGAGATCTGAAACTGAGATCTTTTGTTTAGGTGTGAATTACAGTATAAGCTTGATTTGCTTAAGTCAACAGCAAAAGCTATCTGACTAGCTCTGAAGTGATATTGCTCTTCTCAATCTAAAGTTACTCAGAGACACTACTGGGGAAAGAGACTATACCTGGCACTTGATTGCAAAGAAGCAGCAGCTGGTGTAACTGTGAATATTCTACGTAAGGTACTAAAAGGTCATTGTGATTTGTTCCATTTTCATTAAGGGAAAAACCAGAAGCATAAAAAGACAAATAGTTTGGCCAAGGTTATCTGGCAATTGAAGAGCTGGAAATAAAGCTTAAGCCTTCTTAATCTTAGAAAAGCTGAAGACAAGATCGATTTTCTTATAGAGTTCTGTGTGTTGCATCTTCATTGGAACTATTCCTGAAATAACTTTTTTAAAAAAGGAAAGTTAGCAATTGGGTGTAAATATTTTTCCATTTGACAGGTAAGATATAAGAAGAATAGGCTGCACATAGGACATTTTTACAAAAAGCTCTTCTTAAGTCCAGGTTGGACAGAGCCTTGAGCATCCTGGTCTAGGAGCTGGTGTCCCTGCCCATGGCAGGGGGGTTGGAAATAGATCTTCGGGTCCTTTCCAATCCTAACCATTCTATGCTTCTCTGAAATACACAAACACAGCCAAAGTATCTGAAAGAAGCTTCCCTTTTTATCACTTCTCTTGTATTTAGAAGCTCAAATTACAGTGCTATAATTTGACATCATACAGCAGTCACAGATTTTAATCAGACCAACATTGTAAACTTTATTACTAGAAACATTTTCTTTACTCATGACAATCCTAAGAAGACGGTGCCTTAAAAGCTGAAATAATTTTTGCTGTTGTTCTTTAGTATTTGAAAAAAGTATTGGTTCCGGAACTGCTGTAGAATACATAAATCCACTGTCTGAAAAGTGATATGTTTTGGGCTTTATATAAATACTTGGTCTTATTTTTCAATCTGAAGTAAAATTATTTGTTTTCTTGTCTGATCTTTCTATTTTCCCCATATTAACTGTCTGTTCTGGTTTCCTTCACACATTTAATCTCCTTTCTCACATACTTTATTGTTTCTACCACAAGGTTAAGCTTTTCTGTGCAGGAGTCAACTAAAAATGTGAATTTCTTTCAGCCCCAATATCAAGGGTAACAAAATTTCCATTCTTCCAGGCTTCAAATTTTCATGACAGTCAAGTCCAGTATCATTAAAAAAAAGCTGTGAAGGGTATAAGATTTGATCATTTGAAGGTGCTTGGAGACATGATTTTAAAAGCATGCTTAGGACTTTTGTAGTAGGATGGCCTATGAACCTGAGGTCATTTCAAGCAAAAGTCTGTGTATAGGTACTACGCAGCACACGAATAGCAAACCTCATGCTGTAAAACATAACATGATCATACGGATTTATTAAAAATTCATTAAATATTTTACATAATATACATAGTTGGGACTACTGCTTGGAAATTCCAGGAGAAAAAAGAGGAGTTAAATATGTTGAAAACTTAAATTACTGACTGCAGGAATCTCCCTGCAATCCTGAAAGCCATGGATGACATTAGTTTCTAGTCTGCCTTCTCAAAAATGTGTGCCAGATTCATAGCAATCTAGAACTTCACATTGAAATCAGCTCACATAGCTTAATTTGGGTTTTGAGTTTCTCTGGCATCTTTATTGCTTTTTTCACATTTCTCTATATTCTCTAAACAAGCAGTTTGTCAAGTTCTTCATTCTTCAATGCCTGTCTGGTAGCACATGTTGGTCTTGGGCACACTTCTTAGGCCACTGAGCTCTCCAAACTTCTCTAATCCTGAAGGTTTGGAGTTGAATATTACACAAACACTAGCCTTGTAGTCTTTGTATCACTGCTTCAAAATGAGAGAGTATTACTCATTTGTTCTACAAAGTAATTTGTGGATCTGTGTGGATCCAAAAAACTGGAAGCAGGATTGTCAACTAAGAAGTAATACTGGTCGAGGTAAAATGATGAAATAAGGCACGCTGAAAATACTTGAGACAGGTGATGATTGTACTGCAAAAGCTAGTCAAGGATAAAAAAAGCACTCTGAGTACCAGTGGAGAGTTAGAGAAAAATGTATTAGCTTGATAATATTAGTCAGTAATTCACTGAATAGGTCTCATCCATCTCCATTTCCAGTAGAAATTTGTTGTGCAAATAATTAACTAATAAATAAAAGAAAAAGACCCCCAAAATGTGAAACTGTAAACAAGCAGCTTTGTCAAACAAACTAATTAATAATCCTTACGTCACTGTGATTTTAATGACAATGAAGTCCTTTCATTCCTTGTAAGCAGCTGAACTCCAAGTCTTTGGGCAGTTGACTCTGGAGAGGTCCTGATCAGACCTACACTTTACATCAGTGTTGTGAGTTAATTGAGCAGTTACTGGGAGACATGCAATAGCGTAATAGAAAAGGTTTTGTTTCTGGATTAATGTACAACTTGTGTACTGTTACTGACAGAAATATGGGTAATTTTTCTTAGTGATTAGGCAATGAAACCAAGTAACTAGTCATTGAAAGGTGAAACAGATAGTTCCACCCAGCCCTTATATTTTTTTCTTAACAGACCAAAATGAAATAAACAGACATTTTCACATCAACTGTGTATTTGGAATTGCTCACTCAATATAGATTTCAATGAGCCCTGAGGAAAATAAAATGACTCACAATGATCTCTATTTCACCTCAAGCCTGACCACGGCCTAAATGATTCTTCTATAACATTTACAGATAACATATTCCTGGTCTCTTCATGAATATCAATAGGGCTTTCACACCATGACATGGAAACAATTAAAGCCTGCAGCTTCTCCACATAGAATCATAGAATAGTTAGGGTTGGAAAGGACCTTAAGATCATCTAGTTCCACCCCCCCTGCCATGAGCAGGGACACCTGTGTGATACCTGTGGAAGCTGGTTGTTTTCATTCACTTCAGTTTTCTGTTTGAACCATAATACAAGGTATTATGAAATATTAAAATGACAAAGTAATAGAACAGCAGCATTCTGATTTCTGTTCTATTTAAAGCTCTTGTGTACATTACATTAAGCCAAGCAACCTACAGAAATGAACGAAAAAAGATGTTGCTCACGTTGAGGTTCTACAATAATTTTCATTGACATAGTTTTCTCTCTTAGGTTCTAATTAAGATGAAAGAACCCATATATTTCTATAGAGGCTAAGAATCTAATAGGGAAATCTCTAAAATTCCACCAAAACAAAACATAAATGTACATGAGGTGAGAAGTGTTACGCTGCTGATGATTATCATGCCTACCAGACCATGGTAAGTATTCATCAGAAAGCATGGTGAGTTTTCCATCCCCAAAATTACAGAAAGATGTGAGATAAAGTATGATTTTGGCCTTTGTTTTTGGTGTTTGGTTTGGGTTTTTTTGTTTTTGTTTTTGGAGGTGGTGGTGGTGTTTGTTTCTTTATTTTGAATGACTTATGCCTGTGCAAGTCTGTCCACCAAATCAGCTTTAGTGAGCCACACACAGAATTGCAGGTGTTCACAGAATGAGGCTAATGTTAGTAAAATGCTTTTATTTCCAATTGCCTGATGTGATGAAGTCACTCATTTGGCCCATGCACAACTGAGTCGACCAAATTCATCTCAGGTCTAAGTGAGTATAAATCAAATTAAGTTATTTCAATTGCACCTACTTAGATCAATGCTGAATTTTTCTCACTCTTTAAAGAAGTGGTTAAGGAGGGCTCAAGTGTAAATAGCTTGACGACATTGATCCAGATAAGATGGGTAGCACATCATTTTATTACATAGAATGCTCAGAATACTTGCAAAATTCTAAGTTAATGCCTGAAAACTCATAAAAACATACTTTCTCCCATAACCATTAGTTTTAGAAGTATTGTTCTAGCTTAAGAAAAAACTCATACATAAAATAATGAATGCCTTTACAGTTTGTTTTCTCTGTACTCAAAGACGTGGATTTGTAAAAATAATAACTCAAGAACTTATGGGTTTATTCTAAAGGTGTTTTATTTTTCAAGTCTATATTCTTTATTTGCTGTAATATACACTGAAAGTGAAAGCGTGTCTGTACATGCATTATGCCAGTCTGAGAAAATTCATCTCAGTATTTAAAGAATTAGGCCCATAGTGGTGGAATTTCTTTTCTTTAGAATATAAGTGTATCTGGATGTAAAATTATAGAAATAGATTAATGAACTGTTGACCTTGTATATGGGATTGTGCTAGCTATAGCAAATCAAATCCAACCTAGTTAACAATAAAGCAAACTCAGCATGATTGCAAATATTTTTCCTTAAATCGGGGAAGGTAAAAGGAATTCTAGTCAGATTTTTTTTTTTTTTTAATCTTTTTTCCCCCTACATATCAAAACTTCAAACCAAGAGAGGTTTCTGCTCTGCCTTATGGTATGAACAAATACTGCAATGGAAACAATCCATTTCGGTTCCATATAGGGAGAGAAATCCTCTGTGGATGTTAATGTAAGAAACATCTATCAGTTCAATCTATAGTTTTGCCAGATGTACTGATTTCCCAGATGACACAGTTAGATGTTTTCTGTTACTTGCTGAGGGAAGTCAGTAGCTGAAAAATATATTTACATTATTTGCATTGAAGAAAGTTTCTTCATAATAATATAAAGAAATTACTTGTTGTTTATGCAAGCCTTGAGGCAGAAAACCCTAGACATGATGCTATGTACAAAGATAACAATACTGTTTTGTATGAAATATGCATTCATTCTATTAACGCCAAGTTATAAGTAAAAGAGGGTAAGTCTATTGTAGCAGAACGGAGGGGAATGTTACATAACGTGTATATCTACAGAGACAAAGTAATTGTATTAAATGCATTGAGAGTAATGCATTGAACCCCCATTCCTACCCCCCCTCGCCAATTAGAGAACCCTTCCATTATGGCATGCTGCTAGACTAGAAAAGTATAGAGTTTACTAAGTACTTAGAATACAATATACCTGAACCCCAGAAGAGTGGACTAGCAAAAAGTTGTTGGTATGGGGTTATCTGCACAGCACTGATCATCAATGGCATCTAGGCAGAGGTTTCCACCCTTGCTGTTAGCAATGTGCTATCTTTTTATGCAAGTACACTGTCAGGGCAGAAGGGAAGAGGAACATATGTTAAATCAACTACAAGCACCTCAAAGATACATGGAATTTTTAAGTTTGCAATACACGCAGAATGATGAGGCTGATTTCTTCCCCAGTGGGAAAAGGGGGCCAAGGTATAGAGATGCTCACATGAGTGATGAAGTACATGTCTGTGAGAGGCCCATGGGAAGCCTCACAAATTCTCCTGCACAAGGTGCCTGTGCCTGGTCCATAGGCATATATCTGGCCATACAGTTTCACAGTTGTGGCAGATGGTATGCCAAAACACCACAAGAGATATGCTCTTACTACAAATTGCATTCACAGACCTTTCTGTCTATACTTTTTCCCAGGGAGCAGAGAGGTGCAGCTGAGGTGGGAGTGAAGGAATAAAATGTGGCCATGATGAGTGGCCATAGCCAAGGTGCATATCTCCAGAGAGGACGCCTTCAACACCGGAGCGGGGGGAAGCTCAGCGTCCCAGAGCCTCAGTTCAGAGCGGCGAGAGCTACTGAGGGAGCCTCAAGTCCTCTACAGGACTTGCCCAAGAGCCGGCATCTCTGCTGACGCGAGCAGGGACTCACAGAGGTCGGAGCCAGGAGTGACAGCACCAGCATCAGTGGGTAAAAACCTATCCCAGAGAGCGCAGCGAACAGGGTGGGCAAACAGGGCGTGGTGCAGCAGTTCGCGTTGGTGGGGCGAGTGGGGAGTGAGCGGGGAGCAAGTGGGACTGAGAGCACTCGCCTCAGGAGCAGGGACCACTCTGGGAGCTCTGCTGTGGCTGCCCGGAGATGGTCAGTGCAGGCACCCAGACAGAGCCGATGAGAGGGGAGGCTGCAGTGCAGACCTCGGAGTGTAGAATGTGACTCAACTGGTCTCTTAAGGTGAGGGTGCACAATAGATAGCAGTAGCCTGGAGAACATGAAGAAGGACTACTGAGCCCTGGGAGAGGTGGTTAGGGGCTCTGGAGCTCAGATAGCTTTTTAATCGATTCTCCAGGACAAAGGGGAGGACCTTAAAGCTAGGTACAATTGGCAGGTTAATAAATGGTTTGAACAGTGGTGCCATAGTCAGGGGTTTGGGTATTTAGAACATGGGACTCAATTTGGGAGGCCAGATCTACTGGAGGCTGGAGTTGGCCTAACAAAGAA
>NW_009936439.1:0-1001 GCF_000696875.1 Nestor notabilis | reverse complement strand
TCTTTATGCTCTCTCCTCCTCAGCCAGCTGGGTTGCTCTGCTTGATTGTACTTTGTTTCTTCTTTAACTCTTTCTTCTCCAGCCAAGCAGTTCCTTCTCTTTGGCAATGATCAAATAGTTTCCATTGTCTCCCACAAAGAGCTGTTTTGGTAGGAGGCTTGCCAGGCTGGTCAAGAAAGCTTTAAACTAGATGTGTTGGGGGAGGGAGGCATAGATGCATCCCAACACTCCCAGTAAGTTGCCAGCACCTGTAATAAGTGCTTGGAGTGATGTAGGGATATTTCAGCTGCTCCAGCCATTGAGTTGGTCACATTTGTAGCTTGGCTCAGATGCCTGTATGCAAAATGTCCATAGTATGGGAAACACGGGAATTAGAGATGTGTGCAAGGCTACAGGGGTACGATGACACTGGTATCACAGAAACATGGTGGGATGGCTTCTATGACTGGAGGGTTGGAATGGAAGGTTGCAGGCTTTTAGAAAAGACAGGTCCTGGCAGATGGGGAGGGGGAATTGCTATTTATGTCAGTGATAGGCTGGAGAGTATAGAACTCTGTCTGGGGATAGGTGACGAGTCAAGAGAGAGCTTGTGGGTCAGGGTCAAAGGAAAAACAGCAATGGGGGACATTACAGTCGGGATCTGTTACAGGCCGCCTGACCAGGAGGAATCTGTGGATGAAGCGCTCTACAGACAGATAGCAGCAGCCTCACACTCACAGGCCCTTGTCCTCATGGGGGACTGATATCTGTGGGAGGGACGGGACAGCCCAGCACAAGCAATCCAGAAGGTTCCTCGATTGTCTGGAAGACAACTTCCACTTGCAAGTAATAGAGGAACCGACAAGGAGAGGTGCCATGCTTGACCTGGTGCTCACCAACAGGGAGGGTCTGGTTGGGAATGTGTTGCTCCAGGGCAGCCTTGGCTGTAGTGACCATGAGATGGTCAAGTTCGAGATCCTCAGGACAGTATGAAAAGCATGCAGCAAGCTCACTGCCCTGGG
>NW_009936438.1:249-15858 GCF_000696875.1 Nestor notabilis | reverse complement strand
CCTGTGGGACACCACTCGTTACTGGTCTCCAGTATTATTCTCAATACATCATTATTGTCTCTCTAAACCTAGAACAGCCTTTGCATGTGCTATAGAACTCTTGTATTTATGTTTCCTGCTCTTGTTTCCAATTAATAGCAATGTCTATGTGTCTGTAAAACATTGTGCTCACCTGAACGAGGGCTATTGTGCTATTGTGTGCTGAACACTTGCTGTGGATTGACAGCATTTTGTGACAGTCAAGTAAGGGAAATAATGGGGATCAAGTAGAAAACGCCTGCTTAGGGAAGGTGATTCCTTTGAGTATTGGGAAGTGGTAAGAAGATCTGTTGTAGTACTGAGAGAGTCTTATGAAACCCTGTGGGGTTTTCATAATGTAGTGCTGGTAAGTGAAGCGAACAGGCCAAACCTGTCTGTATATATGGGAAGATTAAAACGGGTGCTAATTGACCACTGTCGTTGGTATGTAATCAGTTGATTCATACTAAGGCTGCTAATACTATGCATTTCTGGGGTTTAGGTGGTGTCCCTTGAGAAGTCCACATTCCTGACTAATCCCGTGGAAACTACATGCTCCTCTGTTCACCAAACAGAATGCAGCCCAAATACAGCCCAACTTTTGAAATCCGTCTTTGTGAAAAACGTTGGTTGGGCTTCTCAGGTGAGAAATGAATACTGATAAAGGAGGGGAGTCTCTTCTTTTCCTATTGAACTGGAGATACGTATCTTTAAGTCATTAGCTTTAAACTTTATTTGGGGGAGATACGTTCAGATGTGCTCTGGTTCAGTTTAAATCTGAAAATTGGTATGTGGCAGGGTCCTTCCAAATACGTATCTTGGATAAATACCATGCCAAACTAGAGAAGTAGGAGAAACCAAAATAATACTGAAGTATTTCAGTTATCACAGTTTTCCTGGGGTGGTTATTGCCTGTTTCGGTATTTTCTGTCATTTAAATTTGACTCTAGCAAAAAATTGAAGCTTGTTAAACTTGGTCTGTTTGCTAATGTATGTGTCAAGGTGTCATGACAAAGTATGGACCAGATCTGTACAAGAGTGAATCTGCCTATACAACAGAAAAAGCTGTTTCCTCACAGAGAAACTTTTCCTCTGCTTTTCTGTGCGACCAGCTTTAGAGTTCAAAATGGTTTTCTGCAATCCAGATGGAGTAAGCTTCATGTCCCGACAGGAAGTTTCTGTTTATATATGAAAACAAACTTTAAAATGTATACAGCTGTGAACAAAGGGGCCTTCTATTTTATGTTTGGTCCTATTTAGTATGTCTTTAGGGGTGGTTAAACTAAAGCTACCTCTTTATTTAACTCTGATTTGAAAACGATGACTAAAGCTGAGTATCTGAAACCTTAGGAAGTCTGATTCTTGAGACTGTGCAAGACTATGTACTCCAAAGTAGTACACATGCGATCTTTAAAAGACTGACCACAAGACTTTAGTCACTTCAATTATTAGGAAAATTCTAGGTATGTAGTCTTTTATGTCCTCAAATCACAATGCAATTTCTCTCATTAGCTGACCAGTGGAGCAGTATGGGTTCAGTTTAATGACGGATCCCAACTAGTAGCCCAAGCAGGTGTTTCTTCTATCACTTACACATCTCCAGATGGCCAGAAAACGAGGTGAGTCTATTACAGCTGTAAGAATAGTTGTTCACTGTCAGTGCAAGGCTGTTAAATACAAGGTATACTTTAACTTTATAGCTGCTATTCGTTTTGGCTTGGAAACATTAGAACTTAGCTTTTCAATCACTTCTCAGCTGGTTAACTTATATAAGCTTAATGAAGAGAAACACCTGTAGTTTTGACTGAACTCTGGATAAAAAAATAAAAGAACCAGCGGGGACTGCATCAATTTGATCTCCAGAGCATAGCCACTACTCATGTACAGTATTTAAAGGCAGGAGGGGGAGAAAAGCAAGGGTTTAGTTTTGGGGTTTTTTTGTGGTTTGTTTTTTGGTTTTTAAAGATACTGCCAGATTAGGGAGTTAAGATGTTAGCATTGAGGCAAAGGCAAAGCTTCACCTGAGCACTTTGGACAGTGGGCACTTCCCATACAAATACAAGCGCGGAGTAGCATGCTTCCGTGCAAAGCTGGAGATAACAGGATACAGTCTGTTCAGAGATTATTGCAGCTTAAACATTGTTTAGATAATTTCTTGATCTGAAAACCTTCAGAATACATATAGGGAAAGGGAGCCTAGATTTAAGCCTTGAAGCTCTAATTAATGTGTCTTGATATGCTTAAAATCTCCTTGACTTAGTGGCTTGCCTACTTACAGGCAAGTTTTGAAATAAACTGTCCAGATACAAATTACTTAAAGCATCTAATATTTTTCTGTGCTTTATTTGCCTTTCTAGGTATGGAGAAAATGATAAGTTGCCAGAATACATCAAAGAGAAGCTGCACTGTCTGTCTTCTATTCTTGTGATGTTTACCAACCCGGCTGGTCCCCACTGATTAAAGCAATGCAGGTGTCTGGACAAAAGAGCTTATAATAAACTCACTCACTGACTTTCAAGTGACGTGATTGTTCTTACTCAGCTTACACAGAAATTCTTCCAAAAGCTGATTAAAAAAAAAAATAGGAAGGGAAAAGTTGCTTTGTTTACGTGGAGCAAATGGCTTGTAAAGTTTCATACAAACCTTTTTTCCCTCAAAATGATGGATAAACCTGCTCAAGAAAAACTTGGAGCAACTTAGTTCTAGATAGCATCAACTTCTTGGAAATAATCTGAATTTGTTGTATTTTTTTTCCTTCCCCACTGCTTACCGAGTGCCAACAATCAAGGAAAATGCATCTGTGCTGTTGAAGTGTTTGTATTTGTAAATAACTTGTATTTTTTATGTCTTGCAAGTAATATATGTAAATATGTATATGTTTTATAACTGTTTTTAAGCCTTTTTGTAGCAGCAGCTTTAACTTCCCTGCACAAGCATTTTATAAAAAAAAAAAAAAAAAAAAATAAATGCAGTGGTAATTGTCCAGATCGATTTGTTTCATGTTCATATGTGGTTTAGTGAAAGCCCCTTCCTCTAGGTATTAAGCTAAATTTATAACAGGAGCTGCTCTGGAATCTTAGACCATTGTATGTTTGGAGTTTAGGACTGGGTGAAGCTTGGGAAAAATGGTGTAAAATTGTTGAATGATGTTAATTTTAACTTGTTGAACTGACAAAATGCACTGGGTTTGTGTATTTAATATTTTTCCTCTGGCCTACATATGATTAAAACCAGAAACACATTTGATAGGAAAGCAAACTACACATAATGTAGTAACTAATTCAGTTTGTTACTTTATAGGAATTTTATTAATTTTAGGTACTTTTACCTTGTCTTGGACATTATTAGCTTAACAGGAGGGTTTTTTAAAGCATTTTGCTTGACTTTACTACAAGTCTTTGATAAAGGAAGTACTAGGTATGGCTCTTTGCAGACTTCAAGGTTTTTTGCATGTACCTGTAGATACAAACCTCATACATGCAGATAAATGCGACTTTTTAGAAGAAATGTTTTTGGTACATTGATCTTAAATCAACTGAGTTTTGAAGTACCAAGTCAACCTTGCCAAGATGAGGGTCAGCACTGCATGTCAAAAGCTTGCATTATCAGCCACACTGATTATTTGTACTTCAGACATAATCTAGTTTGATGTGCAAGCTGAAAGTACAAGGAATTGAAGAATGCCTAAGACGTAGGCAGCAGAAAGGCATGAATGCTTAGAAAGACCAGTCAGCTAGTTCATCAGGAACAGGGTGATAATCCACTACAAGCAAGCCACAGCTTAAAGCACAGCTGACCTAGGAAAATATAGACTAGTCATGGCTAAAGAATTTAAAGCCCTGCTTTTTCTTATTTAATCATGTAAACGTAATAATGTGCCTGGGCTAACCTTTTTTTTGGGGGGGGCTGGGAATTGTGTGTTCCACAGCTTATTCACTGCAGAGAAGAGACTTGAATCTGGTTTCATCCTTAACCCTTTAACTAAGTTACAGGTAAAACAATCCCTCCAAGTACCCAAACCTCATCTCTTTAAGTTGGAAGTTACTCACCTGATAAACAACAGTAATAAACCCCCTACGACATACACAGTTTGTCCTAACGCTCAGGACAAAGTGAGCTGTAGAACATTAAATCCTGTGTTGCCCATTTTGAGAACTCCTGCATTTCTCACCAGTTTCTCATAGCTGAAGGAACTTTTGGTTGGTGAAACTGAGCACTTCATTTGGCAGCCTGTCTCCACCACCCAAACACAGTATTTCTTGTACCATTTATTAGGAACTGGCGTATAAAAGAAATGCTTATAAAAGCAAAGCCATTTTGTGATTCTGCACCAGGAAAGCCCCAGAGAGAAAAAAAACCTCTGTATTCCCTTCTGTCAGTACTGGAAAAAAATAATCTTTTTAATTTTGGTGTTTGAACAATTGAGGACATGGGAATACTTAATTACATTTATTAAATTCAGTAACCATCAAGTATTAGACACTGTAAACAGCAGCTACAACTCCTACTGAAGTTACTACAGATTTATTTTTACCCAGTAGTATTGAAATAGATAAACCCATACAGATAAGCTTAGGCCCCATTATGAAAGAAAATAATCTCACCTTTTAAAATAACCACTGAATGATTCAAACATTGTCAATTACTGCTTCTTGTACTGTATTACCAGGAAAAAAGCCTACAGGTAACAGCACCTGACAAGCCAGTGACGTTCTCTTTAATTAACATGAACTGGTTGCTCAGCACAGTACATTCATTCTCACAAATGGCAATGAAAGTGTAAACTATCATGCTTAGTATTTCCTTCTTGTAGTCAGGAAAGGCTGTGCGTTATTTCACCTCTGTGCAGGTTATATTTCTTGCTACAAAAAGGCATTCAGCTAAACAGAAGAAAAATTGCACACACGGTTCACTGTAGTTCAAGTAACAGCCACTAAGGCTGTGATTTTCCATGGCTCTTCACCAACTTAAATACCCAAATCCCACATAAACAGCTTGTTAAGTAGGCACCTACCTTCCTCTACAATTTGGTTACTTCATTTGAAATCCTGGAGAAGATGTGCTGACATGTACCAGTTTCCAAGGTCACACATTTCGTATTAACCAGTGCTTACAAGCCAGTAAACTGAACGTCAGGAGGTTCACTGAAGTAGTGTTTCCATACAAAGTGCATTCAGCTCAACGAATCTTGTAGTTACAGAAGAGTTACTAATCCTGATTCACAGAATCAAGATAATACTTCTTTTACTTCTTTCTGGAAAGGATGCACATAACCTGTGACCTTCACAGCTGCATTCCATGCACAGGTGCATCATTTAAACTGCACAAGCTTCATATGTGCCATCGTATCGATCTCGCTTGTTCACATCTCTTCCTCTGCTGCTAGAAAAGTGGAATACAAATGCTCCCTTGCGGCAGGAGTAACCATGTATTAGGGTATGGCCAAGTTACCTGTTCTGTCAGTGTGTAAGTACACGTGTACAGCTCTTAGCATACAGCCAACAAGGTCAGGTAGTCCTCATTAAAAGGTAGTAATAAACTAAGTATTATTTCTGGTCGGTCTGACTTTAAAAAAAAACCCAAAACCAAAAAGTCCATATTTAACAATTCTCTTCTTGCATCCTTCCGTATCTGACAGAAAATGCAATTAGTCTCTTGTATACTATCTCCAAGAGTAAGAGGGAGGCCACAACTACACCACAGATCAAGCTAAATGCCCAGCGTGGTCCCAGATGAGTGTATATTTGGCTTACAAAAACAGGCCCAAGTATTCGTGCTCCACTTCCAGAGGCAGTTAACCATCCCATGTAGACACCCTATAGAAGACCAAAGGCTTATGTTAGTGATATAGGAATTATTGGGCTGCCCAGTAATTCCCACCAATTATCCTAATTAGAAAATTTAGAAGTATTTAAGCAACTGCTTATCTTTCTTAATGCGTGAAGATGCTGAGTGCTTTGTTTCCAAGAGTACTGCTCAGCTTCTCTTAAGCATTAATTCAAAGGCTTTGCTGAGTGACCTGCACTATAGCATTCCAGTAAAAAGGCATTCTGGCTTAAAGCATTTAGTTTTTTACAGCAAAATGTAACATACCAAAAAAAAAAGAGGTAAGTGGTGAAGAAGGAAGAAAGATATTTTTTAAGCAATAATATCAGTTTGCTGTGTGTTTCACCACTGCAAAATGTCAAACACTGGAGGTATCACAATATTCGTAGTCTTTATGTAATATACTTAGTAAGAGGAGCATTATTCTGTACTGATATGCCAAATATATAATTGGTTGTTAAAAAAATGACTCTTCCAAAACAGTCATGAAAGCCACAAGCTTTGGCCTTAGTTGTCCTGAAATTTCCACTCTGTAAGATCTGCTATAAATTTTAGCACAAGCCTTGCTTTCCAGTTCCTCTTGGGAGTTGCCTTGGGTTTTAATAAAGATTAGAGTCCTGAAAACTTCTGCTCTGGTTGAAACATACTATTATCTGGCTGATGACAAAATGAATTTCAGCTAGATCCTTCTTTCTAATAAAGAGGGTGCAAGTCTGGGAGAGCACATGAAATAAACAAACTGTTTAGACATCATGCTTACCTGAGGCTTTGGTCCTAGAATTTTTGAGTATAAAGCGTAGGACATGACATTACAAACAGGATAGCCCAATCCTATTAGTATGTCAGAGCTGATATACTGGGCCAGATAGATCATGGGAGTATTCAGGCACCAGGACTGTGTGACAGGGCAGCCCACAGGTTCTACTGTGTGGTTGGATGGAAGCACTGTTGCTTGCAAACTCCAAAAAGGCATTACCATTTCAGTGGCAGTTGTTCTGGGAATGGAGTTATTCTTTATTTCTGCAAAAATAAGTTATGCACACCATTAAAAAAAAAACAACCAAAAAAACAAAACCAAAACCCCAACAAAACCCAAAATAATAAAAACCTTTTTAACACCCCCCCCACACACATTATAATGACAGTTCAGTATGACTTGAATACCTTGCCACTGGATATTTGGTAGCTTTTTCCCCCAAGGCAGCAAGATAAAGAATCCAACCAAGACAATCAGTAAGCCTCCATGGAGTATGGCACGCTCACCAGTCCTATCAAACAATGAAATTACAATTAAATACATCATTTAATTAAAATAAAATTTATAAAGGATCTAACGACATAGCCCATTAGTTGGTGGAAAAGATGCCTGACCAAAACACCTGCAAGAAAAATCTGAGAATCACAGTAACCCAAAACCTGTTTTTCTTGTGATCCCAGGGCAAAAGACAGACAAGGAAGAGGGTTGTTAACAGAATAAAGAACTACCACAGCATCATGGCCGTGTCAAAATTCAAAATACTTCATTGTCACAGCGAACCCAAACTCATTAATGAGTAAAAGATGAGAGTGATGCAGATTTAGCCCTGCCATAAAGCTTTTCACACTCAGCTAACATCAGAAAGAAAATTCCAATAAGCTCCCACAACTTACTTTTTAGACAGCATTTTAACCACCATGAAAACGATAACGGATTCAATGCCAACCACGCTAAGGATTATTCCATTGTAGAAAACAGCTTCTTTCCTGGTCCAGGAATACATATCCATCGTCAGTGGAGTAGCTATACTGAAGTGACAGGACAAAATTACATCAATTAAAAAAAAGCTTCTTCTATACAGTTGTTTCCATACATTCACTGTCCCAAACATCACACATGGTGATACAGAAGCCTTTCCTCCCGATGGGCATAGCAGAAAATACAGGCTAGTTCTAAACTAATGCTGTCCCACATCATTTATTAAAACTAAACCACTAGTTGACAACTGTATCACACCAGCCATACTCTGAAGGATCATTAATTTATTTCTGACAGTTCATGAAAAGATGATGGAGTTAAAGCAAAGCAAGAGCAATAGAGAGAGATAAAAACTAGGCCCTGTGAGTATAAAAATAATAAACATTTAATACTGTTTCTGTTTTAGCAACTAACCAGTCTTTAGGAACTCAATTTTCCAAAAATAATGCAATTAGGACAGAGACATTGTTAAAAAAGTATATTAATTAACTATGCTAGAGCTTAAAAACCTCACAAAATAAATCTTACCTCCCCCAAGTATTTTGTAAGTTAAAAAGGTGATGTATACTTCAGTCTGAGGTCATGACAGTTACGGTTTACTTATTTTCTTGCCCACAGAAAATTAGGAGTGAATAACATACCTCTTGAGTTAAAACCAAACAGCCTTGTAAAATAGTGTATTTGAGAATACAATTGCATTTACAGTATCAAACGCTTGTTTTAAACATTCCTGGAACTTTTGGAGCTAATTAGAACCATACTAAGAAATTATCCAAAACTAAAATAAAAAGGTACTCAAGCCAGTTTTCTCTGAAGATTTTAGGCAGCCCAACTTAAGCTATTTTTTTTGGGTTTTAAACATTTAAAAAGTTAAGAATATGGGTCTGCATTTCAAAATTCAAAAGCTTTTACATTAATGTTTCATGTACCACAAACTGCATGCTACATATTTTTAGTTATTACTGACCTTTAATTCATTACTCTGTATCAGTATATATCAATTTGATTGCCTGTGGTAATGGATTTCTACTTATGAAGAGTATGGTCAAGAAAACAAGGCCAACAGAACAGCCTTTACATGCACACCCAGTCTAACTACACTACATGTCGAAGTATTTTGAGAAAAAATAGACAAACTTACGTTTCAAAGACAGCAAACACAAACAAGATGACAAAGAAAAGAAAATTGATTGCTACCACAGCAACATGGTCAATGGTTCCTTCTGCATCCTGATCCGGAACACCACTTTCTGCAATAAACCAAAAGACTAATCTAAGCTTTAAACTGAGCTTTTTTTCCCCACCATCGCCAGTTACAAACAGTCATAATTTCCTTACTTAGTTAAGTATTTAACATGCAGGTTGGTGGGTGGGTAGGCAGTTATTGACAATCTAACTATAATGTTTTCAAATTAAAATGGAATTGTTGAAACTTCAGTTCCTCTGACAAGAAGGGAAAAATTATTTCCAAATTGGCTGCACCGTCTGTTTTCCCACTGTAACGCTGGGACTGACAAGCCCTGAGTGACAGCAAAATAAGCAAACTTCTTTAAATATCTTAACAATGGAAGCCGAAACCCCTTCTGTTCCTCTTGCAAGGCCAAAAGTACACAGCAGAATTCTCTGTTCTTCACACTATCCCAGAGCCTTTGCTTCTCCAACCTGGGCGTACGTTTTCATACACAAAACGCCCATGTGTGGTGTGCACACAGTTCCCTTTTCAACAGAAAACTAATACAATACTGTAACTAGTGACTTCCACAGACTTTTAAAAGGGTTTAAAATGACCTTCCATTTACTTTTATTCTTCAAGTGAAAGGGATACTCACAAATGGTTTTGAACGGTGTACAAAAAGGGTATATATTGAACATAACTGTTGCACTATGTGGCAGTTACTGCACTTCAGTCTCGCCAACCAAATTTAGTTATACAACTTGTAATAAGATGCCGTATGTGGAAGCTGATATGCAATAACAATATTGCTCAGCATGATACAGAAGAGAGAAGTATGACTGCAGAGTGCAAGTTCAGGGAGATTTTTTTTTATGTCCATACTCACTTAATCCTGTCCCTTGGAAGAGACAGTCCCAGGGTACCAGACAGCACTATGAACACGCATGGACACAATGTGCAACTGAAGCAACTTCTGGACCAGTTAGAAAGAGATATATAACCTGTTTTCCACCTTGAGTTCCCAAAGCATCAAACTCTAGAGCACTTCTAAATACTTGTATGTAATAAATTATAATCACAGAGTAAGTTTTCAAGAAAATGTCAATACCTTCTCCTTCAAAACTGACACTCTTGCACTGCCGTCCCATGTCATCCACTCGATGCTCTCTAGAAGTTTAGAACTGTTTTCATTAATACACATATTTATTTGATCTGCTACTGAGTCAATTTTCTATTAAAATAATTCTAAATGGCATAATCTTATATTCTCATTACTCCCAAACATCATCCCTGTAGTCTACATTTGACTGCAGTGAACACCACGCTATTCAAGAAAGAAAATACTCTAGTGGGATATCACATATCTCTGTGCATCTCTTCCCTCCCCTCACTGCCACCAATGGGATAATGCATAAAAATCCCCCCTTGAGATTCTTAAAAGACACAGAAAATGAAAACCCTACAGACAAGCTAACCTTATTTCTCTTTAGAGAAAAAACATGGGCAGAAAACATCAACATCAAAAATACATCAAGGTGAAGTGAATAATCTAACAGCTTGAACTTTTTTCACCAGTTTACATTCCAGCCATAACATCACTGTGATTAATTTATAAGGCTAATGAAAAAGATAGGTATTGAAGAAACCCTGAAAAATAAGTAACAGCTTCTGGCTCTAACACTCCATATTTCAGTCTTACTACTTCTTCTGAGCACTATATTGTTTGTTACAAGCCATCCACCAAAACAAGGTAGAATATTTCTTTTTTGACCTGATTACCTGAATATGGAAAAGAAGAGAATAATATTAATAACTCCTAAGACAGCTGCAAACAAAACTGGTGCCGTGTACATGTTCAGCTGAAGCTGAACTAATTTCCATGTTATTCCTTCTTCTCCAATAAGGGTAAAACACGTCTGAAAAACTTAAAAACATAACTGTATTAAGAAATTCTTGAGAGTAATTAAGAAAATATGAGAAAAAATATAGAATAAACATAAAATTGCTGAGTTAAATTTAAATATGATACCTGTTGAACCTTTTATGTTTTGAGAATCCTATTCTAGATAAACTGATGGGTATCAGTGGGATCTCAACTAGCCAGAAAACTACTTGGTTACATACAAATACACTGTATAAATAACAGCATGACACTCAGAACTGGAAGTGACTTCTGAGTGTACCAATGGTTAATTTTCTTGGCCATGTGCAGACAGCTGATCTCTTTCTCCTCTTCCTCCTACATGGAAAATTTTGGTCCTGGGACTGAACCCTCCCACCTGCTAAAGGCAAACTAGAGAGAAAAGAAGTTGTAGGAGGTTTTTAATTAAACTGAGGTGCTGAGAAAAAGATTTGAAGAACATTTTCTTACTGCTGTTAGGAAACAGACTGAGTCCCTACCAAATTAGGAAAGGGAATTACCTAAACTTACACTCTATGCAAATCACACAAAGAAAGCAGGTTTTTTGTTGCTGTAGATCTTTTAATGCTCCATCAACAGTACTAGTAATAAGCAGCTGGAGAAAAACTTTCAGCCCTAAATGTTCATTCACCTCATTATATTACCATACAGAGAGCACTTCAGTTCTAGTAACTGGATACTCGTAATCTCCAGCTATAGAACATAAGCAGTAAGTGCAGGCTGTTCAGGACAAAACTGCTAGTCTCTCCTCACAACACAAGGCAAGGCTAACACATTTCTCCATGAAGTAGACAGGTACTTGAGAAGCCATAATTACACCTGATTCCCAACATAGCTGCTGAGGATTCCTACCTCCAATGCCCAATTTCATCCTAAAAAGTATTAGAGTTAAGGAAAGAAGAGGTGCTTTACCTGGTCCTAATATGAAGCCAACTGCTTGACAGGCACTGGTATTGGCCATGGTACTTGTTCTCTCCGTAAGAGAAGTGGCACCTGCAATGTATGATCGAACTACAGCCACATTTCCTTAAAAAAAAACAAACAACAAACAAGAAAGTGTTCATGTAAAGGCTAATTTATATTCTTATTTTGCAAGAATATTAAGCCCAGCACTCCCTCTGGTATTTATACACAACTGCACAATTACAAGATTTTATTATACAGTAATGTTGGCTGACTCTTTGCTTTCAGTAACATGTTATCATTCACATAATGGTAAACTTGGTACTAAAACACAACATTAACTATCTTACACAAGACACAGGATTTAAGAATTTTCAGAGATGTAAATTGTGCTGTGGTTACCTGCTCCAAATCCCACCAGCGCTCGTGCAGCCAACATGTAGTATCTGTTGTGTGAATGAGGAACATGGACGTAGGCATAAAGACAATTAGCAGCTACTGAAATAGCAGTTGAAATGACTAGAGGTTCTCTCCTTGGCCTGTAATTGGACCACAAGCCAAAGAGGGGAGAGGCAACCATTTGGCCAATGCTATATGAAGCTATAATCCAGCCCAAGAAACTCGCGTCTGCAGTTGGATCAATCTGCAGAAACAAATTAATCAGTGCTATGGGTAAAGTACTTTAGTATTTTATAAGAGCAACAAAACTGTTTCAGAATCAGTATCTGAAATACCTAAGACTCTTCACTGCAATTCTGAGCGTATATGGCACTACGCGACGCAGTGCCAAACCTAAGCTACTACCAAATGAGTCAATGTGTCTGCATGGCATTGTGCAGTGTTTAATATAAACACACCACTCCAGATCTCAGAGGCAGTTGTTTTCATGCAGTCTTTTGACTAGAGAAAATAAACTTTGTCTCCCTCCGGCCATGCATAAACTGACTTAAAAAGTGCTTTGCTTCTGAGACTGGAAATAGCTCTCTTGCAGCAAACTCAAAGTAGTTTCCATACAGCACTGCTGCTGTTACAGGCTATAGACATAACTTAAGCAGTACGGTACGGAGTTTACATGCCATCAACAAGGAATCTCTGAAGTAATCTCTTTACATGCCTAAATCTATCCTGATTTAACAAGGTTGTTGATGCATGTTCTTTTCTTCTCCAAGAATTCAGCACCAGCCTCAATTTTAACAATACCTCTAGGACTCTGCTCAGGATATGTTCTTCAAAATTTGCATTTGAAACTCCTTCTGCAATTCCAGGAGCAGTAAAATCCTAGCACAGATTAAAGTTTTAGACACCTTTTATGCCAGTTTTAACAAGAATGCAACAAAGAGGGGAAAAAAAGCAACCAAACAAACTTAAAACACTATCGAGGCACCTTGGCAATTCCCTGTTAAAAATACTAAGAAGGTCTGTGTGCAACCATCTGACATTTACAGAACAACCGCTACCTTCAGCTTCCCTTTTTCCTTTTCCTTTTCAAAATGCAGACCAGCCTTCTGCATGTTTTAACACTAAAAATGCATTCAGATAAAGGGATTTCTATTGATTCACTGTCCAAGAAAAGAGTGAAATTACATTGAAAAACATTTCCGGATTATGCTCTACCTTTATCAATTCAGGAAATCAACTGACAGATTTTACATGAAATAAGGAAAGCTGTCTAAGTGGATGGCAAAATAAAAGTCTCTAATAACCACACACTTCCTTTTACTGTTTCTTTTCCTAAGTAAAATGCAAAGATTTGGATTACATACTTTCTGAGAAGGACTTTTCTATTCTTATTAGTAAAAAAAAAAGATACAAACCTTTTGGAGATATGGCCACACAGACATAATTACAATTGAGAAACCTGCAATGCAGTAAAAACACAACTGAAATTACTTTATTTGGCACGTTTATCACTAATTCCCTTTATTGAAGCAGTAATTACAGGTTTATTCTTCTGCTCTTAAAGTGCATTATAGTCTAAAACTCTGCAGGAGTCTGTCACCTGGAAAAAAAAAATGTATTATATGCTTATTTTAAGGAGTGATAATTCCTACTAACAGAAGAAACTGTTTATAAAAGGACATTTTATAGGTGTGTATACACTAAACAAAAACAGCTCCTATGGAAGGAATACTGATGTTCCAAGCAAACTGCATGGGATTCTTCCTCCCAGTGGAAAGACAACAAGGTCCCCACAGTAAAAATTACTTCTTGATATACTAACATATTTATATTCATTTATAAAAGAAATTTTAATTCATCAAATTAAGAAAAAAAAAATCACTGAAGTATCCTATTATTTTCAAGATCATTTCTAGGCCCACAGAAAACTCCCAGGAGTCAAAAACCAACCAAAGTCATGTTTCCAGGGTCACTTCTTTAGGAATGAGACATGTGCTGCAGTGGAGAGGCAAAATCCCATAGGAGAAAACAAGCGCTCATACACATTGTGAAATAGATACATTCCCACAAAGATCTTACCTCTTAAGAACTCAGCATTATTTCTATTTTCATTCCCAAGAAGATTCACTTGTAAATAAATTATAAAAGTGGGACCTTTGTGCTGTGTGGTTCTGAGCAATAATTTTTCTGTGCCGCTACATTTTACCCCAAACTATAACAAAGCCATAACATAAAGATTTAATCTGTCATTTAGTCATTACTTAACGTATCTTACTAAATATAACTTTTTGCTTGATTTGCTAGTCCTGCCTTCTCTTCTGAAAAGTCAGAAAATGCACCTTTTTAAGGTTATACAAGAAGAGTAGCATTAAGGGTGCTATGTAGTTGAAATCTAGGAAACCCTGTAATTTTCAACCCAAAATACATTAAGAAAATAACACTGAAATCCACCTGTGTTTACTCACCTACACTACTGAGAAACATAGTAAGATACATAACCCAGATGGATCGCCACCTGCTCTTGTAATGCTCCTGTGTTTCCACAACATCCCTATTTTGGAAACAAAAGTCAAGAGAGAAAGAAATCACTATCAGATTTTCTTCTCGTTGTTCCTACAGCACATTGAAAGCATTTTCCACAAGCCTCTCAACACAACTGTACGAATTGATACGCAGGAATACACTTCCATACAGCAATGAAGACAAAAAGTTTATTTTAGAAGCAGGCTACATTTTCACTGAAAAATACTAGATTGACACATAAAAAGAAAATCTCAGAGGAAGACTGTCACGCACCACTGCATTCTACTGTTACACAAAGAGATCTCTATCTAGAGAGAGCTTCAATTCCGCAACCTCTTGGTAGAAACACTCTGGAGCACCACAGATACCATGTGCATGCTTTAAGAAGTGTGTTATAAGCCATAAAACCCCAGACATCTTCTCAGAACTGTGACTTTAAAGCAAAAAACCCCACCCATCCTGAACCACCATCAATTAGACTACATGGTATGGCCAGTCTATTCTTTTACACTGCATACTTACACACTGTAAAAACCGTGTGTAAAAGATACTGCCGAAGATTGTAAGGACTGCAAAACAAGACAAAAAGTTACAAACTTTGTGGGCAATAAGATATTTTTCCCAAGTTTCTAAGCACCTTCTGAAACCCACGTAGCTTTTCAGAAGCAAGAACATTTCATGTTTTTTCACTTCTTTTGAAGTATTGTAGGCAAAATAATCTCTGTCCAACAGATGCAGACCTAGGTTATGTATGCTTGAACGTAGTTTATAAACATGTTTATGTAGGTCCTACACAGACTCAGGTGTATGTGCAATTTTAAAGCTAACACAGCTATTCCCCAGCTTGGTTTGTACAGAAATGTTTGCACCATTTAAGTGTTATGGTTCAATTATACTTGAACCACGTAAACGATGTTTCTAAATGTAGTTTGTCACCTTACTGCCCATTACGCTTAGAGAGGGGTCAGTCAAACACTCGGATACGCTACGTTTGGTTACTTTCAACGTTTTGGTTAAATCAAGCGGTACACTTCAAGTACGAGAACACTTCAACAAAGCCGGCAGCAGCAGCAGCAGCCACCCTCGTGTGTAACACCGACAGTTCCGTTG
>NW_009936438.1:0-218 GCF_000696875.1 Nestor notabilis | reverse complement strand
TTCCCAAACGAAGGAAATAAAACCCAAGCGACCCCCTGCTGCCGCACCCGCAGAGCGCTATCACACACCGAGACTTCAGCACCACCACAGCAACACAGCCTCACGCGTATCAGAGACTTCCCAAACAAGTGCGGTTGGTTCCTGACAGCCGGAACCAGCTCCCGGACCCGGTCGAGGCTGACGATCCCGGGAAGGCGCAGCGGCCGCGGGTGTCCGGG
>NW_009936437.1:320-4328 GCF_000696875.1 Nestor notabilis | reverse complement strand
ACACGTGAGGACTGACCTCAATGGCAGCTCCCCCCCCGCAGCAGAACCAAACCTGGACCCGGGTTCAGCCCACAGATGAGCTCAGGGCTCACCAACACCCCCGTGATGCTGAGGGCAGGAATCCCACATCCCGTTCCCAGCTCCTGCCCATCCCCATGTGCCGGAGAAAGGTTGAAACAGCCCAAAGGAGGCTCAGTTTTGGGAGGAAAACCAAGTTCTTTTCTCCTTGATCCCTTTCTGCTGCCCTGTTTTCAGCTCCTCTGTGAGCCAGCTTCAGCCTCATATCCCAGAGGAGCCCTCTCATCCCAAAGGACCCCCCTCATCCCACAGGATCCCCAACCTCCTGCTGACTGACAGCACCAAGAGATGGCTGAGCTGATCCTCAGCACCCAGCCCTTCCCGAAACAGGGAAGAGCTTCTCTGCTCCCCACAGACCTCAGGCAGGACACCCTCAGCCAGGATCGGGATCAGACACCGGGATACCCCGGCTCGGAGCCCGGGAAGGGGGGAGCTGAAGCACATCCCAGCCCTGGTCTCGATGCTCTTGAGCAGTTTCCCCTCTTCACACTTGAGATTTCAGGAAAGATTGGGCCACGTTTCATGTGTTCCCCAAATCCCACATGGAAACCTGCTGGAAAGGCGGCTGTAGCCCAGTTATCCGAGGAGCTGCGGGTGAGGAGCGGGAACACGCTCCCAGAGCCCTGCTCTTTGCATCCTCAGTGCCCCATTCCCAGGCTTCAATCCTTACCCTATTGATGAGCTGATCCCTGTTTTCCTGCCCTCATCCCAGGCAGCACCAGGCTCCACTCCCCATGTTCCAAAGGGATAACGCTGCGGAGCTCCTGCAATGCTGCTCTTCCCGTCTCCCATCCTTTGACCATTCCCCTTCCCTCCAAGCTCCAGCAGCTGCTTAAACCTCCAACCCCCAGGACTTCCAGCCTGGAAAACGGGATCCCAGGAGGGATTCAGGCTCTTGTGCCCTGGGAAGCCGGGAGCAGCCACGTGAAGCAGGATCGGGCCCAGCGTGATCGGGATCCTCTGGGATCAGAGGGAATCCCTGGAGGAAGGAGAAGCACACAAGAAGTTTGCCAGGACGGGCAGGATGTCCTGGGATTTCCCATTGGATCAACTGGGATATTCCTTCCCTTCCAACACACTTCCATAGGGAGCTTCCTCCCTGCCGAGGTCCCCTCATGTGAGGCCACCAGCAGTGTCCCTCCTGCCTTTGCCACTCCTCAATCCACAGCAGGATCCGCTCTAATCCCTCTCTTTCCCAAGCAGAGGCATTTCACATCCCGAAGATAAGACCAAATCCCACCAATCCACCTTCACCTCCCGCCCGCGCCGGGTTCCTGCAGGACACCAGATAAGCTGAATCCCTCCCAGTGTCCCGAAGTTCCCTCTGGTCACCGGGGCTGTGATCCCAGCACAGCGGAGTCCGGCACGTCGGCAGCCCGGGAAGCTCCATCCGACCGGCCTCTCGCCGAGGTCCATGGGTGAATTCCCAACTAGCTCTGGGGACACCGGGGCAGCAACACCAGAGGGACCTTGCAGCAGCTTCCAGGGGGACAAGAAAGCTGGAGAGGGGCTTTGGATAAGGGATGGAGGAGCTGGATAAGGGGAATGGCTTTAAGCTGCCAGGTGCAGCTGGGATCTGAGGAGGAAGCTCTTCCCCCTGAGACATGGAATGGGATGAACGGAATGGGTTTGGATGCTCCATCCCTGCTCAAGGCCGGGTTGGAGCATCCTGGTCCAGTGGAAGGTGTCCCTGTCCACGGAAGTGGAGGAGCGTGAAGGTGCCTCCATCCCAACCCATTCCATGGCTCTCCGAGTACCCCACAGACATGAACCCTTCTTGGATGCCCAAGTGATGTTGTGACCATCCCGACGGCAGCAGCAGAGCCTTGGGCAAAGCCACAGGACAAGTGAATCCCAACGGATGAGCCTGAGCACCCCAAATCCATCAGGATCCCAAAGGAGCCCACATCACACCTACCGGATATGTAGGATCGCCCATTACAGTCTTCTATGTCCATCTTGAAGGGACTTTGCTGGAAGAGAAAGCAGAGCGTGGTCAGAGGAGCCGGGACATCTCCTCCTCCCATGGAGACATGGAATCACACCACAGGGAAAGGGGAATGTGCCCAGCTCCCACAGGGATAAGGCGCTGATTCGGCTTCAATCCCAATCCAGCCCCGTTTTCCAAGCAGGAACGTGGCTCAAGTAGCACTCGAGGGGTTGGAAGTGCAGGAGAACAAGTAAAGCCAGTAAGGATTTGTCTCCTTGGAAAGGGAAAACCAACGGGATCCGCAGGGCTCCAACACCACCGGACCCGGAGCGAGAGATGGAGACACCGGGATGCAGGGGGATGGAGACACCAGGATGCAGGGGGATGGAGACACCGGGATGCGGGGGGATGGAGACACCGGGATGCGGGGGGCGGAGCCGCCGGGATGCGGAGGGATGGAGACACCGGGATGCAGGGAGATGGAGACACTGGGATGCGGGGGGATGGAGACACCGGGATGCAGGGGGATGGAGACACCGGGATACAGACAACAAGAAGGTGCCTCAGCTCCCGGGCACTGAGGGAATCTAAGCAGGCTCCAGGAGCTGCACAGCATCAGGAAGCCCATCCCAGAGCACCGGCACCGCTCCTTTCCTTTCCCTGCCATCAGCTAGGAAGGGAGCATCCCAGTCCCGGAGCATCCCAGAGTTCCCCTTTCCGCTGTTAACTTCATGAGATGAAGTGACTGAGGCTGAACTCAAAGCAGCCCCTCACTGATCCCTATGGAGCAGAGCCCTGGAACAGCCAGGTCCAGCGAGGACCTGGAGCAGGGACAAAACTCCAGGAGCACATCCTCGTCTCTGGCCTCTCTTCCCAGCTTTCCGGAGCGATCATCCCCCCGGGAATGCCGTGCTGGAAGTAGAGCAGAGGGAGTGCCTGAAATAAGGCCTTTTCCCTAAGGAAAGGAAATCAGAGGCCTCCGAATTAGCCCAGATTAAGAAACCTCCATCCCAGTATCCCGGTGGGATGCGACCTGGGAACGTCCTTTGACCAGTGAGAGGCTGCGGCCGGGGGGGTCCCTCCTGTGCTCAGGAACATCCCAGAGGTGGGAATTCTCCCTGATCCCGGGCTCATGTCCCTCTGCACCGAGGTTTGGATCCTGCTGGAAGCAAAGTGGGATGAGCTGGTGCTCGGGATGAACGTCTCGGAGCCTCCTTTGGGGCAAGAATTAGTCAGGGCTGGAAAATGGCTTTATCCCAGTTCCAGGAGCTGCCAATAATTTTCCAACATGAGGATGGTTTTTCCACCTCTGAGGAACGAAGCGGCTGCTCCAAACAGCGGGAATGCTGCAGGATCCAGCGCAGGGAAAAGGCTGTGGGGAAGCCCCTGGTTCCCACCACCCCGGCTCGGTGCTGAGGATCCGATGGAGCCACATTCCAACAGGGAATATCCAAGTGCTGTGAGAGTCCCCGTTGCTTTGTGGTTTGAAGCTGAAGGGTCACTTCCAAAGGGATTATGATGGGATATGATGCTGTAGCCAAGGACAGATCCTTCGGAGCGAAGCAGTGGGAACATTCCCAGAGAAATTCCCGGCCCTCCAGTTATCCAGTGGAGCCCGTGTCCCACGTAACAGCCCCGTTCCGGGGGCCTTAACCCGGGAATTGGGCAGATCCAGCTGCAATTCCCAACCTTCCTATAAAGAGAAGAGGGGCCGAGGAACCAAGAGAAGAGGCGCCGAGGAACCTCCCCCCGAGGATGTGGGTCAGGCCCCAAAGCGGGAATGGCATTCCTACCAACATTCACTGCTCCCGGCTGGAATAGCGCCGGCTCCGCAATGGAGCTTAAAGTGGGAGTTTGGATCCCAAATCAATCCAGGGACATCCTCCGGCGGGGCTCTGATCCGTTGTGCCCTCTGGAGGGGCACATCCCGGGCTGGACGGACAGGGACCCTGGGACAGCCACACTGGATCCTCGACATTCCTGAGGTCTGGAATGGATCC
>NW_009936437.1:0-284 GCF_000696875.1 Nestor notabilis | reverse complement strand
GGGAGCAGCGCCCGCTCCCGAGTTTCCTCAAGTCCATGGAAGCAAAAGCCACGATGAATCCCGTTTTCCCATCCGGCAGGACACGGGCTCCGACCCATCCAATGCGCCCACTCCAGGACATGGACGCAGCAGGAACAACCTCATGGATAACACCACGCTGCGTCTTCCCAACGCACCAACCCCATCGAACCCCCCCTCAGCCTTCCCACCTCATCCCATGGGAATGAGATTCCACATGGAGCAGGAACAAGTTCCCAGCTTCAGCCCAAAGCACCCGGGGTAGC
>NW_009936436.1:0-1628 GCF_000696875.1 Nestor notabilis | reverse complement strand
GCCGCTCCGCTCATTGGCCCGTCTAGCCCACTGTGCTCTCCCATTGGTCCTTCGCGCCGTCGCTCAGCCGCCGCCCTTCACACACATGCCCCCTCCCGCCGCACCTGTTCGCGGGTTAAAGGGCCAGCGCACCTCCGCCTTAAAGGGCCAGCGCACCCGGTTTGCCCGTCATGTGCAGACTGACAACCCGAACCCCTCCGGGCTGATCCCGCAGCCCCAAAACTGCCCGAATCGTGCTGTCCCTGCCCCAGAGACCCCCAGAGACCCCCGTCCTGCCGGGATGACTTTGGTGACAGCCCTCGGGGGAGACACAGGAGAGCCCTCACCCCTGAAACTCACCCAGATGGGGAGATGTGGGGGTTCGCTGACAGGGCAAAGCCGAGTGTCTGAGCCCAGATTTGAAGCAATCGCCCCAAAACCAACAGTGCTGATGCTCTGTCCCCAGTGACCTGGCGGACATGGGGAACTTGGAGCTCAAACACCGGCACTTCCCCTCCCTGGTGCTAAAATCTACGAGCTGAGCTTAAAAATGGGAAGTTTTGGTGGTTTTCTTCCCGTTTCCTTTAATTTTGGGTGTCCGGTGTGACCTTCCATTGCCCCATCTCCGAGGCACATGGGACGGGTCCCCTTTGCCTGGGGGAGGGTCACCCCGCCTTGTTATCTGTTTATTATCCTATTTATTATCCTATTTATTACAATTAGTCTTTTTCCCCAGGGCTCATTAGGGCTGGAAATGCCCATGGAGCAGCTGCTGGTGCCAGCACAACTCTTCCCGGAGGAAGGAGAGAGCCTGGGGCAGAGGAACTGAAACCAAAACCCTCTCTTCTTGCTCTTAGAATCACTGAGGCCACCAGTGATGGCACCCAACACATGTCACCGAGGAGCCACCCCCTGGCCCAACCACCCCAGGAGGTTTTTGCTATGGACAATGCTGGAAGAAGCCCCCCGTGGCCTCAAAACCATCGCGGTTCATGGCTGTGGGTCTCCACAGAGCCATCTCGGGCAACTCATGAGGTCTTCTTGGTGGGGCTGAACATGCCCTGGTCCTCACAGAAGTGGTCCTGCCCCGGTGATGAAGGTGAAGGTGCTGTGTTGGCACAGGGAGGCACTGTCCTCCCATCAGATCTACCCGTTCATCTGTTCGACCTGTACGTCCACGCGTGGTATCTGCGTGTCCCTCATCAGATCTACGTGTCCATCCGTGAGATCTGTGTCCATCCGTCAGATCTAAATCTCTGCTCCCAAGGAACAAGGGATGGGACCAGAGGAAACGGCCTCAAGCTGCCCCAGGGCAGGTTTAGCTGGAGCTGAGGAACAATTCCTTGCCCAGAGGGTGCTCAGGCATTGGAACAGGCTGCCCAGGGCAGGGCTGGAGTCACCGTCCCTGCAAGTGTTCCCAGCCCGTGGAGCCGAGGCCTCAGTGCCAGGGGTTAGTGGTGGCCTTGGCAGGGCTGGGAATGGTTGGACTGGGTGAGCTCAAAGGGCTTTTCCAACCCGGTTGATTCCGTGATTCCACGACTCTATGACTCTGTGCCAGTCCATCAGACCCATGTTCCATGCACATGCATCCCTGCTCAGCCCCCTGCTGGAACCCGCCCGTCCCCGGGAGGCCGGGACTTGGGTGGCCG
>NW_009936435.1:0-4674 GCF_000696875.1 Nestor notabilis | reverse complement strand
ATACTACTAATAATAGAATATTAATATCAGCAGACTTCATTAACCAATTCTCAGTCCTTATTTCTATATAATAGTTCTTTGCACTTCCTTGTGAACATTGAAAATATCTTTTACTTGTTTGCATAAAGTGTTTCATATATATATATAAAATAGTTATACACTGGTAGTTGCACAATAATCTGAATGTACTTTCATACACTTCAAAAAGAAGCTACAGAATTTTACTGTTTAAGCTCAACATTTTAGTACGAAATTCTCAAGCTGTAAATCCTGGCAGATTTACAGTTCTAGAGCTGGAATCACTGCTATAATGCTCAGATGTCAGCACAGAATATGGAAAGCCCATAAACTCAGCTGAGCTGCTTTGCAAGAGCGTGGTATAAAATTGTTACTAATGCAAATTAATCCTTTGTCGAGATACCAGTAAAAAGAAATTAAATCAGAATAAATTTGTCAGTGACATGGCTTTACCTGGGTAATTTGGCTGAAGGAAAGCTGCTCAGCTGCAGATAGATGCCAAGTAGCAGCCAGAGGACATTGGAGATTTCTCCTTGTCTGTGGGCATTGTGGATAAAGCGCGGGGTAACACAGATGTGACCCACGCTCATCACTAGCAAACAAAACCAGCCAGTTCTGCATAGAAAAACTCATCCATGGTGCTGTTCATGGTGATACAGAGATGTACTGATGTACTGCTCACCTAAACTGCTCCTCAACTGTCCAAAATCCCCCGACTCCCCGCTGCACCCTGTATTGTTTGTTGCAGCAGTGCCCTCTGCTGTCTGAGAGCATTGGTTGTGTCCAAAGAGCTGTTGTCCCCAAGTCTCAAGTGCTTTAAATCGAGTTCTCAAAAATAATTTGCTTTTAAAAAGAGAAAGAAAAGATATAATGATCTTATGTTGTTTTATTAATATACAAGTTACACATTAAATAAGCAAATACAAAATAGCCTGTAACAAAGGTATGAGTAGAGCTGTCATTTTCTAGCTACATTCTCGTCCAAGAATTAAAGGTGGAAAAATGGCATTGTCAGAACTGCTTAGGCGTCTTCAGTCTTCAATACAGTCATTCTACTAAAGGGCTAAGCCAATCTCTTATGTTTCCTTGTTTGGAAATTAAGTTAATTGAACAACTCATTAAATGCATCTCTTTTTGTTCAGCTTGGGAAGCATCAGTACCTCTAATTTTCACAAGAGAGAGAAAGGCCATGCAATTTCAGGTGTATTCTGACAACTTCTGAGTACTCCAGTACTCAGTACAGAGACACTTCTGTGGGCCCGAGCACAAGAGCATCTGTGAGAGAGTCTCACCTTTCTGGATCCCCTTTCAAGTGCTGCAGTTCATTGTATGGTTTTGTTTACAAGTTTGGGGTTTGTTCTGTAGAAATGACCTAACAGAGCTTAAAAACCCAGACACTGTTGGCTGCATCCATTCGTCATTGTAAGCAAGAGACAGTGAACAAGTAGGTTCTGTTGTTTCTTGCTCCATCTTGAGCAAGATGAAATGTTGTGGTGACACTAGAGTTCATCTGAAATTAGGACTTGCATCCTCACTGAGCTGGGGGAGGTTGATGACACAGCAGTGCTGTCCTGCTTTGAGCTCCATCACTTTTGAGCCACTTTTCCTCCATTTTCTGACTCTCTGGCCCTTTATCCATCTGATTTATTGGTGAATTGAAGCTCAATTCACATTCCTTCCATTTTAGAATATCCTTAAAGAACTTGAAACTACTGCTGTGACCACTCACCTCCACAGGATCTGGCCAGGTTTTGCTCTTGACAGAGCATCTTGCATCTGTATCGTAGTGAATATGTTTTCCAGCTGTGGCTATCCTAGCAACTTAAAGGCAACTGGCGATGCTCTGAGTCGGTAACTCAAACATTTAAAACCAGAAGTGGTTAAAGTTTAATCCATGATGATAATGTGGCGATAGAAGCTGTGTGTCAGGATCCATTCTTCACCTAGAGAACAAGGTGGCAGTAACGCTCACATAGTGCAGTCTCTGAGGGAATACGGGATGAGTACAACAGACCTCTTTAATGCTTAAAACTAGGATTTTCCACCATGAACAGGTACCCAAACTGCTCTGCTAACCACACTCAGATTTGGAGTCACTATTTAGTACTTGCACTGGGCATCCCTCAAGTGACCATTAACCTAGCATCTGTCATCTTCAACTGCACAGTCATCCTCACCAGGATTGCGACAAAGGATCTGCACAAGCCCATCTCTATACTCTTCTGCAATTTGGCCTTTTCTGATCTCTTCACCAGCTTTTCTGGCTTTTGGATTTCGATGCTGTTCATCACCAATCCTGACATTACAATCTTTGGATCCAAGGACATGCTTGCACCTTATGCCTTTTACACCATGTCTGTTTTATCCACCATCTATAACTTGGTAAGCATTGGAATTGAACACTACCTGGCTGTGGCTGAAAGCATGAAGACAAGGTTCAGGGTTGCTAGAAACCATTCCATAGCTGCAGTTTTAATTAACTGGGTCCTGGCTTTCTTTTTGGGCTGCTTGCCATTGATGGGGTGGAACTGCTTGAGTATGGGAAAAAACCTCTCTGTCCTCTACAGTCCTTTTTGCATTGACTACCTCATCTTCATTGCCGTTCCCAATGTTGTGGTGGCTTTTCTTATACCTCTGTTCACTTACCTTAGAATCATTATCATCTTGAGGAAAAGAAAGCTGAGAATGAAAGCATGCGGACAAGCTGCTGGCACCTATAAATCTGCTGAAACCCAGGTTGCCAGAAGCAGTGTTTTTATTTGGCTCCTGGCGTTGATCTCCTACGCTCCTGTATTCGCGGCAGTCATATTTGATGCAACTAACAAGCAGTGCCACACTGATCTCTACCCAGGAGTCTATATCTTCCAAAACTGCATGGCTGTGCTGATAACCATGAACTGTTTGGGAAACCCCATCATATATACCCTGAAAGCCAAAACTCTGAGGACTAAGCTCAAGGCTCTGAAATGCATCTTCACTGCCCGTGTCCGAGCCCGCACCCTTGAGAACATCTAGCTGGGACTGCCCTTGGTCCGTCACTGCCTTTGGTCCGGGACTGCTGATGTACCTGAAATCACGGTGATCCCTGCCCATGCCCAGGTGCTGCAGCAGCCCTGGGTGCCACCTGGTCCCTGTGGAAGGGCCACTGGAGCTCCATGGCTTCTCACAGCAGCACCCACCACCTTTGGAAGGGAGAGGATGGGCTGCAGGCTGGCGCTGGGCACCGCGGTGACTTGCAGCAGCCCCTTGTGAAGTGCTGCATGGAGTGTTCTCACTTGCCTCGCTGCAGAGTGGAGCAGGAGAACTCCTTCACTCAGAGATAAAAATAACTCCATTAGCCCTGTTTACTTCGTGTTTGGAAATAGGCATGTGCTGGGCTTGCTTTGCTGCTGAGATTCACATCCCTTGGACTTACTTCTATGGTTTTGAAGACGGCTTAAAGATTTGCAGTAATCTGGGGAAAATGTAATTTCACTTTCTCACAGTCGGTCCAATTGTGTCTTTGGATATTTGATGGAGCTCACTCTTAATGGGGGCACTCAGCACTGTTTCCCTGTTGTGATTTTGACTGCAGGATGTAGCTGGAGTACATGGTTTTATGGGACATTTT
Source organism: Nestor notabilis (assembly GCF_000696875.1). Classification (NCBI taxonomy): domain Eukaryota; kingdom Metazoa; phylum Chordata; class Aves; order Psittaciformes; family Psittacidae; genus Nestor; species Nestor notabilis. Next base: position 1,046 of record NW_009936435.1, on the reverse strand, counting down.
TGACCACACTTTTCTTCTATAAGAACAAGGGGGAATGGCTTTAAAGTGACAGAGGGGAGACTGAGGTGAGCTCTTGGGCAGAAGCTCTTCCCTGTGAGGGTGCTGAGGAGCTGGCACAGGGTGCCCAGAGAAGCTGTGGCTGCCCCATCCCTGGCAGTGTTCAAGGCCAGGTTGGACACAGGGGCTTGGAGCAACCTGCTCTAGTGGAAGGTGTCCCTGCCCGTGGCAGGGGGTTGGAGCTGGATGAGCTTTAAGGTCCCTTCATGATTCTGTGATATTTCTGCTTATAAACAGAGGCACACTCAAGTCCATGGCTTTAAAATTTGCACAGTTCTAGGAGAAACCCTCACTTGAATTCTTCAGTATCAGAACTGCAGCCGAGTTACCCATACAAAAACAAAAGTGTCAAGACCAAGTATTTTGTGAAAGGGGAAGGTTTCACCCCCTTTGTCTCCAAAAAATAGAAATTGGCTACTGAATAGTTAATCTCTCGGACCCTAGTACAGATGAATGCATGTTGCCAGTTATACAAAGAACAAAATCCCATCCATCTGCTTCTGAGCGGGTGCGAGAAACGGGCGCGCTCTGTGTCTGACAAGGTTCTCCCCGCAGGGTCAGAGCCGGGCGGGTGCCACCCCTGTAATGAAGCCACCACCACGCACGCAGTGGCGGTGGTGGTTGTAAACCCCCTCCTCGGGGCTGCTTTACACTGGAGAACGCGGCGAGAATTTCTTCCATCTGAATTCAACTTCCCCCACTTAAGGAAACGGATGGCACTCAATCGTGTGGAATCAAAATGAGTTATTTAAATGGAGAATGTAGCTGGAGCAGAGAACCCTGGCCCCGCTTCCCCTCTGCGCGCAACTGCTCCGAGTTCGGCTGGAAACTGCCTCCTGCTGAGGGTGTTTCAAGTGGACTTATAACGGGAGAGTCCACCCAAGCTCACCTCGGAGCAGCCCGCGGCGCCTTTATTATGTGATATTTATGCTGTGGCTTTGATTCACCTGTGCTGGCACTGCCAAAGCGAGCGGGGTATTTCGTGAATC
>NW_009936434.1:5128-5675 GCF_000696875.1 Nestor notabilis | reverse complement strand
GATCTGTAATGGACGTTTAGTCCAGTGCTCTCGGTGGGGAAGTGCTGCTGTTCCCGACAGACACGTGGATTCAGCCAATGTCTCCCACGTCTCCCAGGCAGAGGAACCCTCTCGGATGAACACGCTGGTGTCATCTCTGTGCTTGCCCAGCAGGCAGCCAAGCTCACCTCTGACCCAACCGATACCCCCGTGGTGTGCCTGGAGTCGGACAGCGGGTGAGTTCCCAGCCAGGGGCTGCCACTATTCCCCCTGTCTGCCCTTCTTCAGCCCTGGGGCTCTCCTCAGGGTGAGCTGGACTGGGGGAGCTCTGAAGCTATGGGGGGAAGGCACTCACTGCCATGGGCATGTGAATTAGAATCATGGAGTGGTTTGGGTTAGAAAGGACCTTTCGATCATCCAGCTCCAGCCCCTGCCACGGGCAGGGACACCTTCCACTAGAGCAGGTTGCTCCAAGCCCCTGTGTCCAACCTGGCCTAGAACACTGCCAGGGATGGGGCAGCCACAGCTTCTCTGGGCACCCTGTGCCAGCGCCTCAGCACACTCCCAG
>NW_009936434.1:3531-5049 GCF_000696875.1 Nestor notabilis | reverse complement strand
TAGGGACTGTATCAAGGATCCCTCTCCAGCATCCTTGTAGCCCCCTTCTGACACTGGAAGCTGCTCTGAGGTCTCCAGCAGCTTCTCTTCTCCAGGGCAAACCGCGCGGGGGCTCCCAGCCTGTCTCCATACGGTGGGGACACCAGAACTGCACCCAGTGCTGCAAGTGGGGTCTCAGGAGAGCAGAGCAGAGGGGCAGGATCTAAAGGTCTCTACATTCATGGGAGCTCAAGCAGCAGGAACTGCAGAAGCAGGAGGAAACCTTTCAGGGGTGGTGGTTACTGCAGCTCTGTTTTCTTCCACACTTGGCATCCCCACAGCTAACAAAGCCAGTGCTGGAGCCAGTCCGTGTCATAGGCAAAGACTTCTCCAGCAGAAGAGATGCAGCAACCACAGGTCCAGCACCGAGCTGGGGGTGCTGCAGCCGCTGACTGATACCTCTGTCCCTTTTCCTACCCAAGTTGGCCCCTCCTCATCCCAGCACTTTCCTTGATCTAGGAACATCATGATCCAGAAGCACGACAGCATCACCGTAGCAGTCCATAAGCTGGCGTCCTGACCACCAGGAACCTGTGCAGCGCTTCACTCCCACTCCTAGCCCAGCTTCTCCTCACTGGACAACCACCCTCCTCTGCTGCTCCGACCCAGAGCACGCTTGTAGTACCAAACCTGGGCTGAAGGCTCTCCCTCTCCACTTACCAGCTCTTTCTGCAGCTCTTGAGGTCTCTAACTCACATTTTAGCCCTTGTGCTGCTGAGGATGAAACGTGGGTCGCTCACTAAGCTTGTGTAATGATCAGATACTACAAGGTGTATTTGTGTGCGTGGCCTTAGTTGTTGGAGAAATCAATAAATGACCTGCAAAAACACCTTTGCTTCCCTTTGTTCCTGCTGTGAAAACCATGTCCATGGCTTTGCGCTGATTCCAAAGGCAAGTGAGGTGACTTCTCCCACCCCCCTCTTCAGTAGCATTTCTCTGGAGAGGAGCAATAGTGCAACAAGACTTGAATCAGTGGAGGCTCCTAAGCAGACAAGGTGCAAACACTTCCCAAGGAATTTCTCCTTGGAAATGGTTACCCTCCTCTGGTTAAACATCCTGTGTGTAAGTTACTTGCTTACTGTGCCTTGGATTGAAGTTCAGCCCTACACATGGTGGTCCTGGCTGCGTGGTCTCTGTGTGAACTGTTAAGGGATGTTGACAACACCCTCACAAACCCAGACCTCTCTCCCTCTTAGAGCCTCAAGCATTTGCAGGGAAAATCCTGTAAAAAGCCTTTCCCCTTGGAAAACTACATTCAAAAGCTTCCTGTGTGTGAGGCAGTGGAAAGGAGCTGTGCTCATGCATGAAGTGGAGGGGAAGCTCCACAGCAGAGCAAGAGCCAGGAAGTGGGGCTGGCTCAGTGAAAAGGACAGTCACGCTGCTGTGACTTTACTACCAGGAGCAGCTCTCTTCATCAGCGACCTTCACAGTCGCTGCTGTGCTTAAACCACACTCAGTGCAAACCCCATTTCATTTAAT
>NW_009936434.1:1497-3500 GCF_000696875.1 Nestor notabilis | reverse complement strand
AAAGAGCCTCCACAGGCTGCTGGGCTCTCCCAGCAAGCTGGAGCAGTGCCATCCCTGCCGAGGGAGGGAGCAGAGATCCATATCATGATCCCACAAGCTTATCTGCCCTCAGGAATGCTGATGGAGGTGACGGGTCACCCGAGCCGGGGCGGGGGGAAGCGTGAGGGCTCTATTTACCCAGGAGTTGGTGCATATTTACAGCAGAGGCACGGAGCCAACTCCAATCCTGCTCAACCACAGCTCCGCTCGAGTGGCTGCTCCGCTCCACTGCCGAGCATCCTGGCTGGAAAATCTAGAGCTTTCCAGACTATCCCATCCCAAACGATGCAGTTTCCCAGAGCAAGGGTTGTACAGCAGAAGCAGGACAGGCAAGGACGGGGCTCTGCTCCCCTGCAGCCACCACTGTCACCTCTTGCAGGGCTCTTCCTGCAGCTCTATCCCTTCCTCTTTTCTCCCAGCAGGATTTCTACTCCCAAAGTTCCGAGCTTCCTGCTCCTGGCCAGGGAAGGGGAGGGACTCCTGGCCTTGGGGCCGTGAGGAGGACGGGCTCCGTCCACTCAGCCCCAGCGCTTGCTGGGCTCCATGTCCCACTGTGGGGCTCACTGGGAAGGTCAGACACCATCATCCTCACCGGAGGGGAACGAAGGAGCAGCAGACTTTGGGGTGCCAAAGGAAGGGGGGATTTAGTCTCTGGAGCAAATGAAGAGACGATTCCTCTTCGCAAGCGACTGTTTCAGGGAGGATTTCCCAGCATGGAGCAGCAAGGGGGTAAGGAAACATTTCAGGTTCATCAACCCCGACTCCTTTAGGATCCAGCTGGTCCCTGAGGCAGGATCCTGACAGAGCCAGAGGTGTGGGATGGGCGGGAGGATGGAAGGGAGATAAGCAGAGAAGGACAGAGGAGGGAGAGCTTCCCAGGAGAGCTCAAAGATGGACACAGGTAGACGGTGACTCCCCAACTTTTGGCACGAACCAACTAAACTATCTACTCTAATGCAGCAGAAAGGTGCTTGTCTCTTAAAATCCCTTAAAGCTCAAGTGGTTCCAGTAATCTGGGGGGAAAGAGAAAGGATATTAAGCTGTTTGCAGGCAGCAAATGTGCAACTTAACATCTGGTGGCCAAAAGGCTGGTAAAAGCTTCACCCACCCCGAAAAGCTTTCACAAGATGAATGCAAAGCACTGGTGCCTGCCCCAGTAACAGTGGAGCTGGAGGGTTCAAAGGCAGCTGATGCCTCCACAGGAACAGCTTTTGAATTGAAACAGCCACAGAGCAACATGTTAATGTGTCCTGGAATTCTCATTCCCAGGGGAAAGGAAGGTGGAAGAACCGGAGGCTCCCACAGCCGGGAATTGCCCCGAGGCTGAAGCTGCGGACGGAGGGTGGGCATGGGGAGTGGTGTTCCACTTCTTCCTGGTAAGCAGAGAACAAACTCAACTAAACCCTCCTGGAACTGGGGCAGATGGAAAGATCTTGAGTCTCAGATGGAGCAGAGGATGGGACAGGCTGAGCCCACCGAGGGAAGGGCAGAAATCAGCCGTGCTTTGCTACCCCGAGCACCATCACCCATCCCACCAGGGCTGAGCAGACACCTTCCCCTCTGAAACACCACCTGAAGACCTCTCAGTGATGTACATGAGGGTGCCCAGCCTGCAGCCCAGCACCAAAAGGCAGCTTGCAATGCTAAGATGAGTTTCCTCTGCTCATACACACCACCACTGGGGTGTCAAACCCAACGGGGTGTCTTGGACCTTTGGTAAGGGCGAGATCCCACCTTGGGGCAGTGAAGGGCTGGAGCCGAGACGGGTCCCCAGGCTGACTGCTGGAGCAGCACTGGGTGCAGGCAGCACACACACACACACTTCATCTCTCCTGGGAGGGCCGGGCATCTCAACACCACTTGAAGGCACTAATTCTCCCTGCCACAGGCTCTAATACCACATCCACGATGAAGACACCATCCCCCAGCTGGGAAAGCTGGGAAGCGCAGGAAAGGTTTTCCCA
>NW_009936434.1:0-1427 GCF_000696875.1 Nestor notabilis | reverse complement strand
CCAAACGTGCCTTTGGACCCATGCCAGGGCAAGCCTGGGAACCTGCCCCAGCTGATGTCCACCCCCACCCTGCCCAACACCTCAGCACCCAGTGACCTTCAATAGGCACAAGACCCATTTAGATTCATTTTCACTATTAAAAGTTGGGCTCTGGTGTTATTTTGTTCCTTTTCTTTGGAAAAGCCAGTTTGCACACAAGGTGTTTTTGAGGGTCTAAGATGAAGCTGCAGCGTGGCCACCAACTGATATTCCACCCTCCTGGTATTCCCCCAGTACACACCAGTTAACGTGTCCCACCTTGTTTCTCCTAAAACACAAGTTGTCTGCACAAGGCAAGCGGAAAGAAAAGCTTTTCCTCCTGCTTGTGGCATCTCACCTGCATCTGCTTCCAATTCAGGTCAACGTACTCGTGATGGGGATGCTCAAGACCTTTGGGATTTTCTTTGTGGCTTTCCAAGAGGAGGTGGGGGGCTCCTCTGAGCAAATCAGCTGGATCGGCTCCATCATGTCCTCGTTGCGCTTCTTAGGAGGTGAGCTGGAATCCGTAGGGATTGGAGCAGTGTGTCAACCTCAAGCCCATTTGCTTTGACATACGGGCACCGAGGATGCGTTGTGGACTCCATTTCCATCCTAGACTGCTGCAACCTGGACATGGCCTATGCCCACGTGTGCCTTAGGAGCATGGTCCAAGGATGGGGATCGTGTGTGTCACACCACCGTGCTGTAATAGGTTTATTATCCACACCCAGGGCCAAGCCTCACCCCTAACACCAATGTTGCCACCTCCAAGGAAGTCACTGAGTAACTCACTGAGTAACTCACAGTGGCCTAGTATAGTGTGCACCAGGAAAGAGGCTCCATCTGGGATTTGACTCCTTCCCCTGCCCCGACCCCTGAGCTCCCAGGTTACAGAGCTTCTTGTCTGCTCTCCTGAATAATAACCCATCCCAAATGAATCCTGTCCCGGGTATTAACACATCCTCCAACATAAGAGGGATGTGGAGCTGTTGGAGCAAGTCCAGGGAGACCTTAGGGCAGCTCCAGTGCCTAAAGGGGCTACAAGAAACCTGGAGAGGGGCTTTGGACAAGGGCCTGTAGGGACAGGACGAGGGGAATGGCTTGAACCTGCCAGAGGGGAGATTGAGATGAGCTCTGAGGCAGAAGCTCTTCCCTGTGAGGGTGCTGAGGCGCTGGCACAGGGTGCCCAGAGAAGCTGTGGCTGCCCCATCCCTGGCAGTGTTCAAGGCCAGGTTGGACACAGGGGCTTGGAGCAACCTGCTCTAGTGGAAGGTGTCCCTGCCCTCCCACTCTCCCAAGGTGGCACACGGACCACTTCCTAAGGCACCAGATGACATGATCCCAATACCCGTCCCCAAGCCCTGCAAAGTAGCATTTGCCATCTTCAGCCTGAGCTGTGTCCCTCCTTC
>NW_009936433.1:21560-23931 GCF_000696875.1 Nestor notabilis | reverse complement strand
TTGCCGGCTGGGCTTGAACCACGACAGGCACCCAAGTGCTGCTGACCCCTGGGAGCACAGGGGCTGATGGCATCACAAATGGAGCTGCTGGCTCCAGGTTACCTCCAGCAGGGTGGAGGCCCAAAGCTGTTCTGTTTCAGGGCTCAGGTGTGAGAAGAGCCAGGATGCACTGGGGACGTAGAGGCTAGGGTTAAACACTGTAGAGCACCCCTTCCATGGACAGGTAGCTCTAAGTGGGTCATCTTTCCTTCTGTTTTCACACAGGGCACCTTGGGAGTGCTTTCTCTCTGCCCCAATTTTTCTTCTAGGCTCAAGACCTATTTGAGAGCTCCACTAGGTTTTATTTCCTTCCTTTTCGAGCAGGCGTCTCTACTTATACTGTAAGCGTGGGCACCAAGATCTGCCTGCAATTGGAGTTCAAAGCCTGCATTTTGGAGGGGAGGATATTCAACTTGGATTTGTGGGTTTCCATGTTCTCAAGTGGAGCAGGCCTCAAACTCACATCTTATATCCTGAATGAGTCCTCTAACCTTTAGTACCTCTCATACAACTTGGTATTTGTTTTATTATTTTTTTTAATGTAAAGAAATAAAATCTTGATCCCTGCACAATTTTGTATGTGTAATATTGGTGTCTATCTCCAAAGAAAGTTATGGGCAATGGCTTTGGCCACTCCATACTCAGATTGTGGGTTATTTTTAGTCCCCATTCTGAGAGTTATAACTCCTTCCCAAGTGTGAAACAGGGAAGCCAAGCCCATAACTGTGTTCCATATACGACTCCTGGGACCTAAAATAAAATATTGCAAAATATTTGCCCACATGTTTTGTCTAGTGCTTACCATTGACATTGGCCTTTACCTTAAATTAGCTTTCTCTAGTCCTTGTAGCTATTGCTGAGGTAAAAATAGCCCCAAGGACATCGAGGATAATTTTCGTTCATGACTCAATAATACCCTGTGTTACCCTAATATTGAAGAAGTAATAGTTGTTGTAGGGTTTCTTTTTAATCAGCAATGCAAAATATCAAACCCAAATGTAGTCTGAGCCATGTTTCATAGGACAAAGCTGCCTTATTGTTTAGACACCAGTAGATGGCAACCACCCATTGCAATGTCAAAGGGAAATGAAAAGGGAGAGTCGTTTAGGTAGCTGGTTTATCGTGACAGCTTGAGCAACAAAGCTCTACTACTCCACATATGGAGAAAGCGGTACTTTTATTTTGCTCCTCCTTATACACATCCTTTGAAGGGGAGCAGTGAGGTGCCCTTCTACATAGCCAATTTTGACAAGTGACGATTACAACAATGCATTTGACTAAAATATCTTATTGCTGTTCCTTACTGCTAGTAACAGTCAAAAAAAGAACAAGTGAATGGGAAAAAAAAGATCCAAAGCAGTCAGACTGTCTTAGCTTCCACAGGAATAGCCTTAAGTTCTTACAATGATAAATTAGATTCATTATTACTTTAGATAGAAGCAGTTAGAACTGAGTAACAATGATCCTGGGATTTGAAATAGACTTCCCTATAGGAAATGACTGAGGCTATTGATGTACTAGTTAATTAATCCTGGTTATGTGAGTGGTCTTACAGAAATTCTTTTGACGTGACCAAGTTTGAAGACATTCTGATTCTTTCTACAACATTAGATTAAAAGTACTTCATTTCTAGGAGCAAGAACTGTAAAGGTTTGAAAAGATCCTCTCAGGCCCTCTAAGAACCTTGCATTTCTACTTCAGAAAAGAAGATTCTTTATTAAAACAGGAAAACAGTGATGGAAATATATCTGGAAGCTTACTAGGATGATACTTAACTACCTGTAGTCATATCGAGTTTTCCTTTAACATTGGTTTAACCATATTTTGTGAATATGTTTTCAGTTAGGATTGGCAAATATAATACATGTGTGGATGGACACAGTAGAGTGTCTGTAGTGCAGAAAAAACCAGACCTTTAGACCTCTGAAGGATTCCAGCATGGCCTAACACTGTCATTAGCATTTTTAAAAAAGTACACTACAAATAGCTAAACCAGCTAACAAGAAGAGCACTGTCATGTAGTAGAAATAAAACAAAATACTCTGCGTTACTGGGATGCCTCCCTCTAAGTCCTCAAGCACTTTGCAAACCATTAACTTGAAATGCGTTAACTCACACCCTTGCAGTACAAGGTGTGTATGTTTAGTATCAGAACTCACATCTCGGCTAGGAAGACTTAAGAAAGTACTGGATAGAGATGAAGTAAACTTTCACTTATGTTAATGCTACAGCTTGGTCAGCTGTGAATTTTTATTAGTGACTTTGATATTAGGAGAAATCCAGCTGCCATCCATTTCCTAGTGAATACAAATGAGTTGGCATTAGGAATAGC
>NW_009936433.1:14783-21529 GCF_000696875.1 Nestor notabilis | reverse complement strand
ATTCCCTCCCTCCCCCCCCCCCCCCCCCAATTTTTCTCATTTCCTTCATCTATTAATAGGATTTATACTGCAAGAAAAAACCGTACTCTTCAGTGAGATTTGAGTTCTTTTTGCTGCTTTGAAGAAATTAAAAGCCTCCAACCTGATGCTAAAATTTGTGCAACTTCATTTGCTCTGGCATGAGAAATTATGTGACTTGTGTATGTTGTTTTTCTTATGGGCCTGAGAGTTCTGCTGAGAGTCTAAGTGTTATTTTGGACAATTCTTGCAGAAAACTGCAAAGGTAGTGAGACAATCTTTTAAATTATTATTTTAAAGCAAGGAAAGAGAAATCTGAACAATTTAGAAGATAAGGAATTCTTAGACAAACTATAAAAATACTTCTCTGTTTATATTCATGCTTTTTTTAGCTCAGATGGTTGAGGAGGACAGATAGTTTTAAAGAGTCAAGGTCTGCTGTTTCCATGAAGGGCTGAGGAAGGTCTCACTCTCCTTTTCTGGTACTTACATCACAACAGAAGTCTACAAGATACCACCAAGCCAGTAACTATCCTTTACAGTTTCAGTCAGTGAAGTTTAGTTTAAGTTCAGAAGAATCCATATGAAAATTCCCTTCTGCTCAATTAACTTACACCTGTCACATCTCACAAAATACACCCTCATGCACTATAACAATATTCAGATTTATAGCAGAACCTGCCCCAAAGTCTGAAATTTTACCTGTTAGATATGTAAGTAGGCGTCAGTGGCATTTTCAAAAGCTTCTGCTACGTTTCTCTTGGGTGTGCTCTGAAATGTATGTATCATGAACAGTGACAAAGTCCTCTGAAGATCATGGTCTGTTAAGAATGTGCGTACCTCATGTACATTGGCAAAAAGGGCCCATAAAATGTAATTATAGCCTTTTCACTCTACTGCACTTTCTAAAATTTGCAAAAGCCAGAATTGCCCCCTAGTATTGTGCAGAAGAACAGTCTCTAGACTGTTTTTAGCAGAATATTCTGTGTCTTTGATTAAGACACTGGAACTGTTCCTTAATGAGCAAAGCCGCGGTGTGTTAGGTGACAGGCTTGTTTGTTTTATCACTTCACAGTGGGGAATGAATATATGATAGAGCACTAAAGCAGGTGCTTAAGCACTGAGTTGTAAACAAAGCATAAAGTACAGGTTTGCATGGGGATTTTGCTTACCTGATCCTTATTTCAGATGCCATCTGAAGCATAATTTAAAGCAGAGATGATCAGGGGCACAGTCCAATAAGGTGGTGGTGTTAAATGCTATCCATTACCATTGCTTGCAGTGAGATTCAAAGATAATCAGTCTTGGCAGGATCTGAACCATGATAAATTACCCCAAGATAAGGTGGGTAATGAAAGAATGCAAAATGTGGAAAGTAAGCTTGTATTTCATGACAGTGTTCAATGTGACTTCTGTAATTATTAACTTAACCCTAAAAGCCTGAGACAGTTCTTATTCAAACGCCTCAGTCTTATTCCATATTATCTCATAACAACATCTCCTAATAGTTCCACAATGAGGAAAAGGAAGACAACAGATTCACCTCGTTCATCCACAGATGAGAGTGAAGGGAAGGAGAAATTAAGACTGAAGCAAGAGGTCGGCCTGATTAGCGGAGTGTCATTAATCGCAGGCACCATGATAGGCTCGGGCATCTTTATGTCCCCTGAATGGGTACTACATCATATGGGGAGCCCTGCCAGCAGCTTGCTTATCTGGGCAGCATGCGGTATTCTGGCCATGTTTGGAGCCTTGTCATACGCTGAGCTTGGAACCATAATTAAAGAGTCTGGAGGAGAATATATTTATATCTTGAGGATTTTTGGTTCTTTTCCTGCTTTCCTTTTCGCCTACACTTCTGTTATCCTGGTGAGACCAGCTGGTTTGGCAGCTGTCTGTCTGAGCTTTGCTGAATATGCCGTTGCACCGTTCTACCCAGGATGCTCATCTCCTCAGATTGTCATCAAATGTGCAGCTGCTGCCTGCATCGTGCTTTTAACTATCATCAACTGTCTCAACGTGAGGCTGGCGACGTCTATTATGAACGTGTTTACAGCTGCCAAGCTTTTGGCTTTGCTGGTGATCGTGGTAGGTGGGCTGGTGCTGCTCGCCAGGGGACAAACTCAGAGTTTTCACAATGCTTTTGAGAACACGACCGCAGGTATCGGGCCAGTTGGAGTGGCGTTTTACCAGGGGCTTTGGTCCTATGATGGGTGGAACAACCTGAACTATGTAACTGAGGAACTGAAGAAGCCTGAGGTAAGTGAGTGAGTTGGGCTTTACTTACTAATCCTGCTGCTAGTATGTTTGATTCTATCTGTGATTGTGTTAGGAGGGGTAATCAAGGGAGGAAAGACTACTGAGCTTTCCTCACAGTTTGTTCTGTCTTCTAGGGCAAGACACCTATTGGATGTGTCCAGAAAGGTTAAAAATGAGTCTCTAGGCAAAATAACAACCTACCTACAAGAAAGGACTAACATACTCCATTGACTTAAAAAGGCTATTAGGCAGTACTTGAATGCTTTGGGGATGAAGTTTTGTCTTAGTGTTTAGAGGATCTCACTTGTAGACACCTAGATTTATGCCGAAAAGCACTCACTGCTATAATCCATAAAGGTTTCTTAACACCACATAAAAGACTTGACCAATAATGTATGCATCAAAAAACCCACTTATCTCTCCTCACTGCATGGAGGGGGAACTTCAGAGCAAGCCAAGTCTCACTGGAGAGGGAATTGTAAGTCACAGAATGACCTTCATCTTCAACTGTCTACTTTTGACATGTTCTGTCTGTGCTATAGGCACTGAAGTAGCTCACTTGCATCTCGTATCAGCCCTCTCCATGCCATATCACATCTTCTCACAGATCAGACACTACAGCAGTGAACAACCCTTTTTTTGAAAGAGCTGTGAGTACAGCATGTATAGAACGTGCTTTCTACCAGTGCAGCGCACAAGATTTTACAGATTACATGGAAATACACAGTTAAATGTTAACCTAAATGGCATCAAAGATCCTAGGGTCATGTGGCACTCTCTCCCACAGGACCTCGAGCACTGATACTCACACCCTTGTGGAATGAAGGCAATGACATAAGGATTTGCTATTGCTTGTCCTATGGTGGGAATGCAAATTTCATATTTCAGGTTTTACTACTTCCTTTCTTCCAGTGTTTTCAGCTGCATAAGGTAGTGTTTGTTGATTTTATTGAGCCTTAAGATGATGTGTGGTGTTCCAAGATAGCACCCTGTCACTAGAAAAAAGTTAAAATCCTTCCAAGAGCAAATCTCCTTTGTGCTGCTCTGCTAGGATTTAACCTGTAGAGGAGTTAAATGTGATGCAACACACACTGCTATGTCATATGTGTCAGTGGGATGTTCATGGGAAGACACAGCACATCAGGAGATGTAACACACTCGTAACAAATAAATCAGTATTAAAGTAATCAAGAAGTAACCAGGCAATGACATCTCGAGCAGCAATGAACCAAAATATTTTTGAATAAAATTTGGGGTTTTTTTTGTTGGTTGGTTGGTTTGTTTTGTTTTTTAAAGACTAATTTAAATGTGCAACCTTACTGTTTGCCTGCCATTTTTGGGAGACTGGTGTGAAAACTGCTGTGTGAATCTGGATCTAAGTTTCATTCTGTGGAGAAGCTTAGTGAGCAAAGGAGTTTGAATGAGGGACATGGGTGGTGGCAAAGACCAACCAAACAAAAAAAGTCCAGTGCAGGCATAAATGTGCTGCACCTAACACTCTTTTCATCCCTTTTCCAGGTGACCCTTCCCAGAGCTGTGATGATTGCCATTCCTTTGGTTACATGCCTGTATTTGCTGGTAAACATGAGCTACTTAGCAGCCATGACTCCATCTGAACTGCTGTCTTCAGGAGCTGTGGCCGTCACTTGGGGGTGAGCTCTGCATGTGGCAACACAGCCAATTCAGTCCAGTGAAATATGGGTTCTCTCCTGAGTTTAGCTGTCATTCTCAATGGGAATGGCAGCACTGCATTGATCATACCAGGAAGAACTGTCAGGCCATGCTACAAGGAAGCATGCTGCCAATCCCTGCTCTGTCACCTTTAGGGCAGCCTCTCCCTAGCAAAGGTCAGGACTGACCATTCCTTTCTGGCCCATGGCCTCCAAAGTGCACCTAGGCTGTGAAGATGGGGTGCTCTGCAGCACACCCTTTACTCCCCATTCCCATTCATTCCCACTGTGAACCTGTGGCTCCCCTCCAGCTCATGTTTTCCCCCATGGAAAGTGGCCATAAGGAGGGAATGAAGTGCATACCAGGAGCATGTCCTCACAGGCAGTGAGGATGCAGCAAGGGTGAATATCTGGTCTTGGAAATTGGATGATGCCCCATGTTGTAGATATTTCCAGAAAAGTGAAGAGGACAATGTGCTGCCCCACTAATGCTGTGGCAGTGGGTTGGGCATGAGACAGGAGCCAACTGGGTGAATCCTGTCTGCTCAGCACCCGAAAATTAGTCTAGACCAGAGTTTCTCCATCTGCGGGGAAATGGAAAATGACACTGATCTCTGCAACACCTTTGAGAAGGAGAAGCATTATACATGGGTTGTGCAGCCTTTGATAATTGTATCTTTAAGTTGACATGTACTTTTTCAGAGTTGTACAGAAACTATTTGTACCTTACATCAACCTGAAGTGTTTGGTGATATCAGACAGGCTTTGCGCAAGACAAGGATTTTAGCAAGAGAAGGAAAGAACCATCATGAGAGATGCAGGCACTATTGACTTCTAACCAGATGATCTCCCACCAGAACATCCAGCCTTACTCTGAAGTATTTCCAAAGACACAGAGTCCATGACAGCCTTAAGTGAGTCGTCTGGCTGAAATGATGGCACAGGGATTACGTTGCTGCTCATTCTCTTCCTAACAAGTCAGCAGTGGCTTTGCTTCTGTGTGCATTTCACAAGATGTCCAGTTTGAAGATCTGACTGAGCTCTTGCTAGATGTGTTCTTTAATAGCCTTTCATGTCATTGTAAGTAGGAGCTTCTAAAGGTCTAGCACTTTGAACAGGTTACAAAGCCTTGCTAAACTGCACTGTCATGAACTTTCCCTGCACTTCCTTTCCCATCATTCCTGATTAACAAATTGTTTGTGAGCTTCCTCCTTTTTAACACATCTCCTTTTCCTGCCTGAGTAACCTTTTCACCCCGAGAGTGCAATTCAGGAAGAACCATTGAACATATGACTAGAAAGGTGGGCACTCAAAAGCTGAGAGGACAGGTAGAGAGCCATAGGCTAGGGAGGGTGTAATGGCTGTGGTTTACAAGCAAAAGATGCAGCTATTCAGGTCATTAAGAAGGGATGGGAGGATTATAAAGAAACCAGAGGAAGACATGTCACATTGAAATGCATTTATTGTCCATATAAGAAGAAAACTGCCAGAGAGAAACATTGTTCAGTGGTGAGAAATTCAGCCACAAAAGGAACTCGTGAAACTCTCCCCAGCATTTCTGCGATGCCAGTGATTTCACAGCAACTGCAGATCTCAGATTGCTTTTAAAAAGTTACTCTGAGTACCCCCTGTAGTTCATTTTCAGGATCCAACAGCAAAACACCAATCTCACGGATGCAAAAAGATTTTATAATTAATTTTGTGATATATGTAGCTTTCCCTTGAGATCTTGTGGTTCTGGAGTCACATGATAATAGAAGAGAACCAGATTCCATCATTTTGAAAAAGGAAAAATTTTAGTTCTGGTTATTCAAGTAGCTTAACTTGAAGCCTGAAGGCCCATAACCCAGATATTAAGCTTATAAACTACATTTTTTAAATTATTGTGGTAGATAAGCTCCTGCCAAGAGTTCACAGAGCCCAGCTCATGATTTCTGAATGCTTGGGATAGGTGATACTAAAAAAGAGTACCTATGGCTCAAAGACATGCAATTGAGAAATGTGGAGTGTTCTAAAAAAATTCTGAATTTTGGATTTTTGCCAATGAGAGGAACAGTGTGTTTGGTTTTGTGTGTGTGTATGTGATAATTACCCCAAACACCTGTATTTATTACTCAATTCATATTCTTCATGCTGCTTCATTGCAGAAGACAAGCTTCACTTTCAGGTGAGAAGATTATCCTATCTCCCAAATAATTACTTCAAACTCTATTTGTAACCCTGCTACTCTTTCTTGTTACGGAGAAAGCAAACGGTAAATGCCTGAACATGTTGTAGAATTAAACTTCTGGAATTCAGACAATTTCTTTGGCTTTAGCCTGATTCACAGAGTAGCAGATATACGTGCATATAGGTTTAAAGGCTTATATTCTTATGCATATTGGGGAAGAGTTTATAATGCAGGATATTTCTTCAGGTCCTGTGGGAACAGTTTTTCTGCAAGCTAATACTGTTGGCTGTAATAGCAGCATCTCCAGGATTTGCACCATAGCATCTGTACACAAAAAAGGGGGGGTTGCCTACTCTGACAGCTTTGTACACCATTGCAGTGTAGACAGATGTATATCTATATCTATATCTATATCTATATATATACACCAGGCAGCAAGGAAAGCTGCCTTTTCTGGACAGGTCAAAGTTACTAGTGACTGAATATTATGGGACCTGGAAGAAGGCTTTAAATCATTAAAAAGGCTTTGGGAAAAAAAAATAAAAATCAGTGAGAATAATGAAGGGAAGAAAGTTGCCTGGTTCTGCAGTGGGTATTTATACATCTGCGGGCTGTGGTGTTATGCTCTG
>NW_009936433.1:0-14752 GCF_000696875.1 Nestor notabilis | reverse complement strand
GGTGCATCAGTCTTTCCCACCTCAGAGACAAAGTCCTGGGCAGTTGGGCATGGCTCATGTCCCTGTCGGTGGCACTGTCTACGTTTGGTTCATCCAATGGCACGTTCTTCAGCGGAGGCCGGGTGTGCTACATTGCTGCAAGGGAAGGCCATATGGTAAGGACAAAAATAAAGAGATCTGGCTTGCTTTGAGCATTTTACCTTCTTGTGACATTAAAGCAGAGGAAAACACCATGTATGTTCAACTGGTAGAGTGGTAGCTCTTCGGTGGTTTGTTTCTTGCTCAAAGACTTTCTTCCTCATCTTTTTCAAATGTTAGGTATATGTTGTCTTCTGACCTTCTTCAGCCACGTAATTTCAGAAAGATACATAATTACATCTAGCCTGAATTTTAAGAATAGCTTTGAAATGAGATACTGATGTATGGGAGCTCCTGACACAGGCTCTGGGGTGACCTAGCCAATATACCTGCCAGGGAGAGGAAACCTAGCTATCACTGCATGTTGTAAGACATCCTTGCTCACATTGGGAAGGTAGCTCAGCACTGGCAAGCTGCCTTTGCATGCAATACTGGCTACAAAAGCTGGTCTCAGGGGTGTTCCAGGTTCTTCAAGCTTCACAGCAATTACAAGGTGCCACTGAGCCTTACATCTCCCCTAGCTGGGGTTTTTAATTGGTTTTGCTAGGTGGAGCCAAATCTGGCAGCCCAACAGAGGCCAGGCTGCTGCAGCTCTGTGCTCCCTGGTCCAACCGGCAGGTTCAGCATGTATTTCCAATAGGAACACAAACACAAGTATACAACATATATACACAAATACATACATACGTATATATATGTATACTTACATACACAGACTGCAGGGCGCACAGATTTACACATACAGACATGCTCAGTGCTCACACAAACACTAGCACAAACAGCACCAAGGGCTTTATCTTATTCCCTTCTCTAGCTGAACAGGGGTCTTTATTGACAAACATGTATATATCTATATACACATGTATGTACAGTGTGGGTCCCTCCAGCAGCTGGGCTCAGACATTCAGTCTGCACAGTAGCAGCCCCTGGATCCCAGTCTCCCCACTTGCTGGTACCTGGACATATAAGCTGCTGCCCCACTCCAGCTGCTGGTAAGGACCCCCTCACCCACAGGCACACCTCTCCCACACTTCTGCCTCTCAGTGCTTGGGCTGAGCTGAATTCTCCTCCTCTGCTTTGAGCAGGCATGTTCAATTCCTCCTGAACCTTTCTGCTTCTTTGGTCCTCCCTTCCCACACCATCTGGTATTTCAGCTCACAGGTGCAAAGGATACCTGTACCAGCTCCACTTCTTGTGCATAGGACAGAATCCTTTATGTGTAGGGATGACCAAGGTGGTGGATATGACTGAGTGGGTGGTTACTGGTTTGGGTGGTTATTGGTTCCACAGCTTCTCTTACTGATGACAGTGCCTGCTATATTGTGGCAAGCTCTGTGCTAAGCAGTTCACACATGGTCTGAATTTGACCATACCAGACTAAGAGCTGAACACTTGTACCATTTCTCAGACACTCAGCTCTAGCAGAAGTCCGTGCATGATATTCTGGTTGGAAATCTAAAAAAAAAAAAAAAAAAAAAAAGAAGCTTTTCTCATTAAACTTTTCCGATAAACCACGTAAAAAGGAGGCTAATAATTCTCTCCCTATTCTGGAGCAAATTCTGCTTTGCTTTGTGGTTACTTGCATAAATGATTTTGGAGTAGTCCTTGTCTTATTTTCCAGTCAGCCCAAGAAAAGCCAAGTCCCAGAGAGACATGCTAGAGGGCAGAAGAGTGGGACAAGGTCCTGATAATTATTGGGAAAGCTCTGATGTGACTCAGCCTTAGTTCATCTCACTACTAGTTTGAAAACCTCATCTTGCCTGCCTAAACTGAGCATATTTGATATGAAATCAGTGAGACACAATGAAAATATCCTTGAGGGGGTTTCTGGGTTTACCCTCCTCTGACTTGAACTGTGTTTATATTGTGTTTATTTGATGATCACGAGTGGCTCTGGCTGCAGGCAGAGCTCCCACCAGCAGCGGAGGGGGATGAGCAAGGATCTCCAAGTACATGATATGATGGTATATTGTTTTTCTTTGGCTTTTAGCCAGACATTCTGTCTATGGCTCACGTGCGATGCCTCACACCTTCCCCTGCTCTGCTGTTTACATCTGCCATGTCTTTGATAATGATAATATCAGGAAACTTCACCACCATTGTGAACTTTTTCAGGTATGTACATGTAGTGTTTCTGTTTGCATCCTGGGTTTTGAATTGTTTAGAAGTATTTTTTTTTTTTTTTTTTTTTTTTTAGCAAGGGCTGTTGTTTCCTAACCATCACTGGGGAGAGGGGGAAGAAAGAAAGAGCTTAGGAACCAGCATTTTTGCAATGCATGAATGCTTCTGTCACTATATACTTAACTGGATGTGATTCATCCTCATGTTGAAATGAATCTATAATACTTAGATCATTCTGAAGTGCTCATTGTTTGTGCTGGAAAGGAAATGAATGGAAGAACTACTACATTTATATCAATATTCTCCTTTTTAATTGGAGATGTGAATATCTGGGATCTCAAGGCAGGCCTGACATTCCTGGATGATCTCACCCTAAATGTAATGCTGTCTTCTTTGTCTTTCGTTTTTCTTCCAGTTTTATAGCATGGTTTTTCTATGGCATGACTATTTCTGGTCTCCTGTATTTAAAGATCAAGAAACCAGAAATGCCAAGATCTTACAAGGTGAAGTAATAACATAACCCCCTCAAACCCTTTTCCTATATTGCCCAAACAACTTACAGAGCATTATATGGAAAGGAAGAGCACTGGGGCTGGTGGCTTACAGATTTAGTGTGGTTGTCCTTCCTTTTTTAATTTCATGTTTTATCAACAAGGGGCAAGATACTGTGAGTATATCAGCATAAGTCAAGGTTGGCTTCTCTGTCTTGATAAGCTAATAATGCACTGCCCCCTCACTGTGGAAAATGTATCTGCCATATCCTCTCCTAAGAGATGTAAGAGGAAAATGAAGGATGATTCTGACCAACAATGAAATCTACTGCTTGTGCTCTGAGAACTTGGTCACACTCCTCAGTGGGTAGCCCAGGTGTAAGAACCTTGCAGAGTACAAAAGCCTCAGCCAGAATGAAATGTCTAGGGGACATGTTTGTTCCTCACAAAACAGTTAAATGGAAGGAAATCAGGAGTTACCTGTTCTTCCCTCTGGTGCCATAAGCAAGTTGAGCTGCAGTGCTTCCTCTGTGACTGAGGAATTGAATGCAGGACAGTGACTTTTACCTGTAACAAGCTGAATGAACATCCTGGTTTTCAAGGGTTCCGTCAGGATGTAGATGACAGGCTGATGCTACCAAGCTGTGTGAAGATATATTGAGTGTCCTGTGGGGCTTAGCATGACAGAGAAGAGCAGTGTGCTATTAAGTCTTCCAGTCACTGGACAAAAAGGCACAAAAGTAAAAAATGGAAAATTCCAGCTGGAACATTCAGTTTTTCTCCTTGCTGTGAAATCATTGTCGTGTGCATTCAGTAGCCTCAGAAGGAGGATGGCTTCAAATTTAAGTTTAAGTGCTTTCTGAAAAGACTTACAGAAATAGCCTCTAAGATTGCCTTTCCCCACTCTGTCAACACAGGAATAAACCTTTTTGCCCAAGGATGCTGAGGTTCAGTTATGTGATTTGTACACATTATTCTGTGTTTTGTTTACAGCTCAAGTTTTGGATGCAAGGCAGTAGGGAGAGCAAGAACAGACCTGTCACTAAACTCCATAGTTTGCATCTTCAGGTCAAGGAGGGCAGGGAAAACCAGGGGTTAGGGTGTGTGCTGGTGGTGTAGCTCTTGCAGGGATGTTCAATCTTGGAGTGGGGACGGGCTGGGAAACAGGATGTCTGTATTAATTGGGATTTGTAGTTAATATTCAGGTGTAGTTAATATTCAGGTTGCACCAGGGTTTCATCTAAAAAGCCTTCTGCAGAAGTTTTAAGGGTTGTCCAGACCCACATTGAGTCTTTATGCTGATTTTTTGCTTTCACAGGTTCCCATTATCATCCCCATAATTGTGCTGGTGGCAGCTGTGTACCTGGTGTTAGCTCCTATCATCGATCAACCCCAGTTTGAGATCCTCTACATCATACTGTTCATTTTCAGTGGCACCGTTCTTTACTTCCCACTGGTTCACTTCAAGCGCCACCCTCGCTTTTTACAGAGAATCACTTTACATCTCCAGTTGTTCCTGGAAGTGGCACCAACCACCAGAGATGCCAACTGAGATAACATCCTCCTGCTGTGTGGCTGCCAGCCCCTTGTAGTGTATCCCAGCACCTTGATTTTCAAGGCTTAGAAGATATTTTCTGTAAGGGTGAATAAACAGAATGAAAGTGTCACTAAAATGTCCAGCCAAAAGGCACTACACCCATGACTCCTCGTGTTTCCTTTAAATTCTGGGGACGTGTTTTTCTCATTTTCAGCTCTGCCTTGGCAGACTATGTACAGATTCCAAAGGAATATGTGCTTTTGAATTTTCCATCCCAAGAAGAGCTGTTCATCAAAAGCTTAGTTCTTATATTTCAAGGCAACAGGCAACAAAAGACTGACAATGAAATATTATTCCCATAGCAGGCTGTGACTCTAAGCCATTCCTGGCAATGCCTTTAATTGTTTGCACCCAGTTCTCCCCGTTATGGCTGCAGAGCTTCTCAGACAAATAAAGCATGGGCACACCGTGCTCACAAAAAAAAACTAAACCAAAACCACTCGTGTATTTGCTCTGGGAGGGTGGTTTCCCCTTGCTCCTTCCAGTCCCAGGTGCACAGTCACAACAGTCCTTTCTCTGTCTCAGAAATCATCCTACATCTCCTGTAGAAAACCCTCTCACATGAGACAAGAAGTGCTTGAAAGCTCTGCTAGTTTACTTAGTTGAAAATGCACTTGTCATCTGGGATCCATTCTTTCATGATGAGGACACAGGCAGCATCACTCAAGTACTGCTGACAGTCACCCAATACCCTTCCTGTAATTCCCTCAAAGACAAGTAATTTCTTTTGTGACAAATTGAGACAAAAAATCCCAAACATCTACCGTGTATGCAGATTTGTATGTAAATAGCAAGATACTCTCATTGCAAATTAAAGAAATCACATACATTAAAGAAATCACATACATTGCAAATTAAAGAAATCTACATTAGGAGAAATATGTCCCAGCAGGTCAAAGAAATACTCCATCCCTTTAGACTCAACACTGGTGAGGACACACCTGAAATACTGCACCCAGTGTTGGCCCTGCTGTTCAAGAGGGAGCTGTGAAGACAATGGAGCCAGGCTTTTCTTAGCAGTGGCAGCTATGGACAATGGCCATAAACTGTGGCTTGAGATGTTCAGCCTGGACTCCAGGAGAATCCCTCCTCCATAATGGTAGTGCCACATTGGAGCAGCGTGCAGGAAGGTGGTGAGAGCTCAGCTCTCATACATTTTCCACCACAGCCATTTCCACCAACTTCCATGATTCTAACGGGACAGCACAAAAAAGTCATGGGCTGTGCTCTCACCCACACCTAAAGCACTGTAGTTGCCTCATTGCCCTGAGGCTCAACCCTTTTTCTCTTGTTCAAGCGGGAAGAGAGGCATTATATGCTATTTTCTTTCTATTTGTTCAGGTTGTTCCTGAATGGGACTTTTCCTGTCATAGGCTAAAAAGGTCCAGGTGTTAGTCCCTAAGATGTCTTGTGTCGTAAAGTACCAAATGTTACTGAGGGCAACTTTTCTGTCAGCATTTCTTCTGCAGATCTAACCTAACACTATGTTCTTGGAACAGGGTCACTTGATCCTACAGGCCTCTCTTAGCCCATGTCAGAGCTGTGTATCTGATTACAATCTCATTCTGCAGTGCCACCGCTTCTTTTGCTCTGAGTGGTGATAGCAGGAGATGCAACAACAGTCTTTTTTCCAAGTGTTAAGTATAGTAATGGGATCAGCCAGTTGCTGCTCATCTTCTAAATCCTTAGCTTAAACAGAGTTTAGGAGGATTTCCTTCCACTGCTTTTTACTAGACTTGTCAATAAAGGCCTGTGAAAGAACAGTTTTCCCTCCTGAATCGTATGACAATGCAAAATTCTTGAGATGCCACCTTGTCTTCCCTCCCTGTATATCCTGCTGGAGACTGTGTACTTAAAGGACTGATAGCTCAGGGGCTCTATGTTAAGTTCCCACCACTAGTCTAGAATCTTCACCTGATGAAGGCAGGATTCTTAAAAGACTTACATCTCAGCTACTTACCTAAAAATGAGGATAATATTGTTTTCCTGATTTTATTTTTAAACAACCTCTGTTTCCCACACCTATTTATGGAACCTACCACATGAACTGTGCTCTTTTGAAGTTCTACAGTCAATATCTATAAAGTGGGAATTTAAAGGCTTATTTAAAGGTTAGACATGGACAATATTTGTGGCTTTAGCCACCTATCCTTGTGTACCTAAGTACAATAAGGGTTGTTATTGTCTGTATGTAATTCTTATGGAACAGGAGTTACTTATATTATGGGTGTAGAATACTGAAGATGATGAGAAGGTGAAATGATTAAGTGGTTTGCTCGAAGTCATACAGGAAATGTGTAGTAAGTGTGACTGTTGCTCCAGTCAAGCATTTTACCATGTAGCCCATCCTTTCTGTGCACCTGTGACATAAGAACAATAATGATAAACACAAAAAGAATTAATGCTTTGGATAAGTAACCTCTGTTATTGATTTGTGTAGGGATACAGGGGAGCTGAAAAGCTGCAAGTATCATGCTTTGCACCAGTCTCATTTTCTGTAAACGTTATTGTAACAAGATGTTATTTTTATTTATGTTGTCTAGGGTTTGCAAGCACAGGTGTTTAGACTGCCAATGCAAGATGAGAATGGCAAGATAATTACAATAAAATGGACATTAAAATGAAGTGAGTTGAAATGATTGTTTGTGGTTTTCATCCAAGAAAAACCATTCCATAGAAATTTTACTGCATGAACATGAACAATCAGCACCAGGCTCACCTCTTCTTGGATGGGAGGTTTAACTGCATGCGTGGGTGCTTTCATGTGCGTACACTCATTTTTCAAAATGATTGCTTATCTATTTCAACCCCGGCATATGCAAATCAGAATCTCTCTTTCCTTCATCAAACATTTACAAAAGAAGTGTCAGGAAGAGGCGTTGTGTCCTTACCAATCATTGCTACAGCACAGTCATAAACATGATGGGGGGTAGAGCTCTACTGCTGCTGACGTGTGTGCAGGTCACACTGTAAGATCATGTTGGTCCTGTCTGTCTCTGAACCTCTAGATCCCTGTGGCTGGTGCTTAGCCCCTTCCTTCATGGGGTCTGATGAAAACTGGACCATCAGCATTGTCCTCAAGGTAACCATAAGATCTATACCTCAAGACCCTGAGTACAACTGAATCCCTTGCTTCAGCTGGCAACCCACAAGCACCAGTTGGGAGTTCTACGTTGGTGCACAAAGCTGAATGTATTCTAGGTCTTTTCCTTCTTCAGAAGCACCGGAGATGGGCTACATGTGGGGATGGTCAAGGATGTCCCACTGTGAAAGGGTATGGAAAACCCTCCTTTGGTGATATTTGGGTAAGCCTGGCTTATATGCCAGTTCAAGTGGTTGTCATCATTTGTGATTGAGGAAAGATTTCCCCTTGGGTGAGACAGAACAGAATCCATAATGATTTTAATTTTCCTCTGTTGCAGAAACACAGTCCACCTGCTTGGATTGGCTGGGTATACCTGATCAGTTCACTGCCAGTGCAGGGAGTTTTGCTTTTCAGTGTCTCCTGCTCTCTCCTGGGACACAAGAAGTCTGTTAGCAGTGCTAACTTTCTAGGTCAACCTGCTGAGGAGATGGTAGAGCTGCTGTTTTCGGTGATGAAATAAAAACAGCCAACTCTGTGAATCACAGACCATTAAAGTGTGGGTTGGAGCCAACCTCTGGAGGGCTGCAGTCCAACTCCATGCTTGGAGCAGGACTGTTCCTGACTACGAATTCCTGACTTAGGTCACATGTGATTCTATCTCGCCGTATTTTGAAAGATACTGAGGGTGGAGAGCCCACCATCTCTCCATACTGCACTGACTGATTGAGAAATTTTCCCCAAGCCACAGCTTTTGGCTGTTGCCCTTCACTGTATCACCTGCTACTGCTGGAAAGGCTGTTTCACCATTTTTGTCACTCTCCTTCATGGAGTTGTAGGTTTCTATTAGAGTGCCTCTTATCCTTCTTTTTGCCAGACTCAACAAGCCAAACTTCCTCAGCTTCTTCATGTAGGCAATGTGCTCTAGGCCTCTAACCAATGTGGGAGCTCTGTGATGGACGTTCCTCAGTTCCTCTGCTTCCCTTTTGAACTTTGAAGGGGACAGAAAATTGGATGCCATCAAGCCTACAGGGACACTGATGTCCCTTGACCTGCTGACCATGCTTCTCCTAATGTAGGCCACTGTGTGTAACCTCAGCCCCTTTCAGCTTGTCAGTTCCCAGCCTGTGCTGATGCTTGGGGTCGTTCCACCCCAGAGGCAGGCCTCATGCTTCTCTTTGCTGAACTGCAGGATGGATCTGCTGGTCTAATCCATGCATATCTCCAGCTGCCTTTGAATTGAAGCTCCACCACTCAGCATGTCAGCCATTCCCCCTCATTCAGTACCACCAGCAGATTTGCTGAGAGCACTTTGGTCACATCATCCAGGTTGCCCACCCATGAAAATACTGAAGAACATTGGGCCCAGGTTCAATTGTTGTGGCACTTGTTACCAGCTGCTGACCAGACGTCACGTCACTGATGCAGCTTGCTGTGTAAAGGCACTCACTTCTAAGAGCTTCAGCTGACTCAGTGGAAGGCAATGGCAAACCCTTATTTTGTACTGTTGGTGCTAGTAATACAAACTTCAGATAGGCTGTGATAAATCTACCCATCAGGATGACTCAGCCTAGCAGATTAGAGGCATCTGTATCTTGCACTGTATAATTTATTGAGTAGTTAGTTGAATATCATCTGGGTCTTTGTGTATGTGACTCATTCCTCATGAGGAATGAATTTTGCTAAAAAATGATGCAGACCCAGGGTCATACAATGCATGGGTGATCTTAGGTTTGTGAACTAGCAGTGAGACTAAGGGATAGTGAAATAGCCCATCTGTTTTTAGGATGGAACTACCATGTCAGATTTGTCCTCAGAGGCGGTGAACACTATGGCTCGAGTGTCTGCCAGACAAATGATCATCTTTTTCTTGTAAAGGTTGGTCATTAATTCTTACTGTTTAATTTCACAGACTATGCCCCGGTTTTCCTGCAGTGAGATGACTGGCAATGGGGGGGCTGAAAAAAGGCAAAATGAGAAGTGGATTGAAGGAGAATTTCTATGTATGCAAGTCTTGGATTGTGTGTCTAAGTTACCTATGTAAAATCCAGACCTGGACAACGCATAGTCAGCAAAGACACATGGCCAGAAGCTCAGAAATAGAAGTTGTTCGTTCAGCAGTGATTCCTTTCCTTTCTGTTTGTAGATTCTGAGTCTATCTTTTAGTGCATGATCTATTTTTTCCGTGGCACATCTGTGTCATTAATAGACAAACCAGAGTTTGTGCATTACGGAACAGCAGTTCCGTAGTTTGCCTTTTCCCATTGCTCAGTCTGTGGTTGCTGTACTTCATCGACAGGTCACAATTCCTCTGAAGAGACAGCTCCAGAAGGAACATAGATTTTCAGCAGAAGGTATGAGCCCTGGCAGGTGGGGCATCACCACACCCTCATTGCTTCCAGTTCCTGAGTTTGGGATTCAGAGCTGCCCTGGGAAATCTCTTGGAGTGTTGAGTCCTGCTGTCCTCTTCCCTTTGCTATGGCCTTACTCCAGCACTCTGCGTGCTTGGTTTTCCACTCACGTCCCACCCTGTTTGAAAGGAAGCTAATGAGACTTAAACCTTGCTGAGCTGTTGTGAAGTTTAGCTCATTCATGTTTGTAAATAAAAGGAAATCATCTTACTGAAGAGCGGAAGGGCCACTCCTGTAAGTCACACCAGCTGAGCTACCACTTTGGTGTCCTTGGATGGATGTGCATCCATCAGGGCCATGCCTCATGCACAGCGAGGAAATGCAGAGGAGGTTGGATGGGAAGCAAGCATTTGAACATGCCTGAGTGATGATGAAAAATATCCCAAGGATTAGCATCCCTGGGATCCTTATGCCTGCAGAGAAGCAGAGAGCTGTGTCCCTTGGAGTAAAGTTTGTACTGGCCCCTGGTGGGGGTTCATATCAGGCATAAGCATGACAAAATACTTCTCTCAGGAGACCTGAAGGTGAGCTGAAGGCAGGAGTCTGTGGCTGGGAATACCCTTGGTGGTTGGGAATACCCTTGGTGGTTGGGAATACCCTCAGTGGTTGGGAATACCCTTGGCGCAGGAGAGGCCGACAAGGAGAGAGGTGGGTAGGGTGGGCATTGCACAGCCTTGGGTTGAAACCTCAGCTCAAACCTTGGCTTCCTCAGCTCAGACACCAGGAGTGCATGTCCCTGTGCTGCTGTCTCCATGGGTGAGGATCCCTCTGCCCACGGGCAGATGTTGGAGCTGAGGGCTTCATACCGGTGGCTCCAGGCCGTGGAGGTGATTTAGTGTGGGGAACGGTGCCGGCAGATGGCGATGGCAGCCGTCTGATGAAGAGCTGGGTGGGAGCAGCCTCTGCGCCTGCGGCAGGCGGCGGAGCAGGACGAACAGCAAAGCTGCACTCGGGTGTGAAGGGCAGGCTGAGGAAAGGATTATCTCTCATCCCGAGAGCGTTCTTCCGTGGTGCAGCCATAGGCAGCCGGTGTGCAGGCCTCTGCTTCCCCAGCGCCCGCTCTGCAGGGTGGTTTGGTTCACTGAAATAGCAGAAAAGCTCATTTTGGGGGCAGGTGAATCAGCTTTACTTTTGGTGGGACTGGTGTGAAGGAGAGGTGGGATCCTGTGGTTGGAAGCGAGATGGGGAGAGTGAACAAGCTCTCCACTCCCCAGCAGTGGGCTCCCAGTCCCTGCGTCCCCCTGCTCGCGTTGCCGTACCCAGGCACCTGTGGTCGAGCACCCACCAGAGCCACCAGAACAGCACTGGGGAGGCGTCTCTGGGGTGCAGCTTCTGCCCTGCAGCAGCCCCTCCCTGCCCCGGGACAGGGGATTCTCCACGGACCATTGCTTTTTCGCTTGAAGCAGTGGTGGTTAGAATGGAAGGCAGCTCACTGGGCTTAAATCAGCACGAGTCCTTGTGAAGTCAGGCAAATTAATGAAAACTGAATTATTCATGGCTGCGTTTGAAACATAACCATTCCCCTGCCATGCCGGAAATCCAGATGAAATGCTTTCGTGCCGGGGCTGGATACCCTCAGAGGTACTACTGTAGAGCACTTTAAAACCCGGCTTTTTGCCTTGTTTTGAGATCAAAGCTGTTCGGGAAGCAGGAGCCGCCTCCCAGAGCGTGCAGGACCTTGCCCAGCCGAGCTCAGGGCTTGCGGGAACCGGAATCCCGCAGGGTAAAACTTCAGACTCCAGTTGTGTAACTGAGCACAAACTGAATCTGGAGCACAAACTGAATCTGTCTCGTTCATTCCACCCTCCAAGGTGAGTGCAAACAGATAAACACATGAGATAATAGAAAAGCATAAAGCATAAAGTTAGCATTTATTTATGATGGGTTGGTCCATAATACAGGGAAGCTGTAGCTATGTATGAGGACTTGTGTTTTGCTAGGTGCAAAAATACATGGAGTAGATGCAGAAACCCCCTAAAAAATTAATCCTTTTGCCAGAGACCATCTCAGCATGACTGCACCATACAGTGCTGGAACCGTGCAGAAGAAGCACGCTGTGTTTTCAGTGGATGTGGTTTACGTCCTGGAGCCAAAGTTAGAGTGCAATTCAATGTGCTTTGGATCACCCGTTCAAAGTGTGACCCATGGGAATGCTTTGTGGGACACTGTTTCCTCCAGAAGAGATAGGGCTAGCAAACAAACTCAGTTTTCCCTTTACAGCATTCCATCAGGTAGGACAGCGGGGGAGCACATTCCTCTTGGGGCAGATGAAAAACAGAGTTGTCAGTCCAGCAGCTTGGCTTGCCCACAGAGGTGTATCTCCCTTCCCTGCCTCTCCTGTTGGGGATACTTGGATCCATGCTCATGACATGTCAGCAGCAACAGAGGTGTCCTGTGCTGGTACAGCTTCAAGCAGAGATGGAGATACGTAACTTGTGTCATAAAGCTTGCAAAGCAAAGAATACATGTACAGACAATATACCTGCTTTCTTTTGTAAGAGGACATAGAGAAGAAAGTGCAGAAAAGACAAAAACTTGGTCTGTCTGCTCTGGAGATGTCCTGGGCAGAGGTGGTGAGCCAGCCATGAAAGGCATTAGCTATAACTAATTAATTTGCTAAAAGCACTTTGAATATTAGCAGGTTAGTTTAACCTGGTAATGATGCTGTTTCTTTGTTATGACCCTGCACATCGAGTTCTCCAGGGTTATGATGCATTATCTGTTTTTTCTCAAGAGTCTGCCCTGGGACCTGTGTTGCCCCCTGGATGCTGAGCATCCTTTTTGAGGGAGGATCTGCACCATCCAGGACACTATCCCAGCATTTTGTGTGGATAGCTTTAGCTTTGGCCTGGGTTCTGTCTTGAGGTTTATTGAAAAAAACAGGGGATTTTGCCTCGTGGTGAATGCGTGTGCCAAAGAAACAGTCGGGAGAAGAAGAGATAAATGAGAACAGAGCAAGGGGTGAACCTGGATGGCTTTTTGGAGTCACTGGGAGAGACAGGCCAACAGATGGAAGAGCCAGAAGTTTGTCAGAGCAGGGGCAGCTCCACAGCCTACAATGCCACTGGCTGGGCAGGGATCTGTTTTGGAGCTACCAAATAGGAGAAAAAGTGTTTGATAGAAACCAAGGTGGAGGAGTGGAGGAAAGAGATAAGATTGACTTGGAGTACAAATGGGATGTAGCCTTTTGCACCTTCATATTATGAGCCAAAGAAAAGAGTAGATGATCTTTAAGGTCCCTTCCAACCCAAACCATTCTACTGTTCTGTGATTTTTCACACTCAGTACTGCAGTATTTAGTATGATTTCTCATGTCGTCTCTGCTGCCCTGTGTGGTTCCTCCCTGCGCAGTCATGCACTGCATTATACCTGCTGGGGCTGTAGGAGAGGAAAAGGCACAATCACCAGCAACACAAGAAAATTAAACCTGATATAAAGCCTGCATCATTTTAATCACAGAGACTCACCCCTCTGTCGCTGTAGTGCCATTCTGGGGGCAGACATGGCCAAACGGCCCCTTGCTTACAGCAGCAAGCTTCTCTGAAGGCCAGTGCAGCTCCCTCTGAGGGACATATAGGTCTCAGCTTCTTCCCCCAAATAAGTTTGAGCCCCTGGTCCTGTCCTAGACATTGGTCTATGCAAATACAGCCAAATCTAGCTCCCTGTCTCTCACAGGCTGGGTGGGTTAGGGGGAGCTTTCCAACAGTCTGATGCATTGCCAGAGAGAATGGAGAGCAAATGGGATCCAGATGTATCCTGCAGCATGAGGCTTTTCTTTCAGATGGAATTTTCCCAGATCTTTCCCCAAATTTTGCTGTCAAGGTTTCTCTCATAATGTATGGACAGCTGGATTCCCTCCAGCTTCCAGACATCAACATCAGCTTCCATGGGGAGAAAGTGTGGCCAAAATACTGGCTGCTCCCCTCCATCACTGCAGCCATCCTCTGTACCTTGTTAGGACCCCAGGGATCCTCTTTAGGCACCCTCAGCTTCCCCACACCCCCAGAAAGCCCCTCACCTGACTTCAGAAAGCCAGCGATATCCTGGGCTGCATTAAAAGCAGTGTGATCAACTGGGTGAGGGTGGTGATTCTCCTCCTGTACTCCACTCTGGTGAGATCCCAGCACGAGTGCTGCATTCAGCTCTGGGGTCCTCAGTACAGAAAAGACAAGGATCTGTTCAAGCAGGTCCATAGGAGGGCCATGAAGATGATCAGAGGGCTGGAGCACCTCTGCTATGAAGACAGGCTGAGAGAGTTGGGCTTGTTCAGCCTGGAGAAAAGAAGGCTCTGGGGAGACCTTAGAGCAGCTTCCAGTACCTGAAGGGGGCCTGCGAGAAATATGGAGAGGGGCTTTTGACAAGGGCCTGTAGGGACAGGACAAGTGGGAATGGCTTTAAGATGACAGAGGGGAGATTGAGATTAGATATTAGGAAGAAGTTCTTCACTGTGAGGGTGGCAAGACACTGGCACAGGTTGCCCTGAGATGCCCTTGTGGATGTGACTGCCCCATCCCTGTCAGTGCTCAAGGCCAGGTTGGATGAGGCTTGGAACAATCTGCTCTAGTGGAAGGTGTCCCTGCCCATGGCAGGGGGCTGGAACTAGGTGATCTTAAAGGACCAAAGCATTCTGTGATCCTGTGATTCTTCCCTGGGAGTCCCCAGCACACGGCCTACCTGCTCTGAAGAGCATTGAAGTTCTGTTGTATTGACAAGAGATAATGTTTCAAAGGACTAAAAGGAAGTGCGGCAGGAGGGCCAGGAGACCTTCATGGATGGATGGATAAGGAGCTGCTGAGGAAACTTAGAGGGGAAAAAAGAAGCTTACAGAAGGTGGAAGCAAGGACAGGCAACCTGGGAAGATTACAGGAACAATGTCCGGGTAGCCAGGGACCAGGTCAGGAAAGCTAAGGCC
>NW_009936432.1:1913-23251 GCF_000696875.1 Nestor notabilis | reverse complement strand
AGTCTTGGGCCCCCCTGCCCTCTAGGACTAGGAAGTTTAAAATGAATAGAGAATTATGGAAATTCTCCTTTGTTTGCTTCTTTTTAATGGCCATCTTGTGGGAAAGTCGTTTGCACCCAATTAATTTACCACAGGGCCAACAGCATCAATATGAAGCTGAGGGTTCTGCTAGTAGTTCTGGGAACTGCTGATTGCTGTCTATAATTTCATTCTTAATTCCCAAAGAAGAAACTAATTGCGTGAAAAGGAAGTGGAGGAAATTCATGGGTCAGGAGACTGACAAGGTCTGTAGAGATAATATGTTTGAGCCTTGTCAGAGAAAAACCATTCTGTTATTCAGACTTGACATAGCCACCAAACTATCAAAAGACAGGCAAGCTTAGATGGATAGTGGGCAGAAATGTAGGAACCTTTACTGTGGAAAACTCGGAGGGGCATTCAGAGGATGTAAAATTTGAGCTTCACAACCCGCAAGAATATTTAAATACTTAAACTCACCTTGTGGACGCAGCTTGTTAAAGGTTTGAACATTGATCAGGGTCAGTGTCATTTTTGTCTCATTTTTATCTTTCATTGCAACTGTGAGGTTGTTACAAGAACCGAGTAGTTACTGCAGGGCAAAACCAAAAGATGCCCCTTTATCTTGGTTACTTCTTGTCCCTCTTTCTCTGTTTTACAGTTTCTTAGCAACACTCTTTACTGATTTGCAAGTGTTCAGAGGGGCAATTAATTCTCCAGAAAAAAATTAATTAAACTTGCAAATTATTATATGTATGCTAATGTTGTGTTTATGCTTTCCTATGTTGCTTTGTAACAGTTGGATTACTTGTGTAATTAGAAGTTGAAAGGTTGCAAGTCATCAGGTACTATTTCTTGGAAGAGATAAGTTTGCTACCTTACATTTGCAAGAAAGTACATGAGATTTTAAACAGTATTACTGATGAGTAGCAAAGGTTGGCAGCAGAGAATGGAGCCCTCCTTTTAGATTTCACATCTCTGAGATACAGAGTTCAGAGCTAGAGTCACTGATACCTTGCTTTTTCTCAGGACCTCAAGTGCTGTGCTACTTATACAAATTAATAATCTATCTCATTTGTCTCTCCAACCATAAATCAGAAATAATACTATTTTTTCACTCTTTACTAATGCTGTGTGGCTGGTTAACACAGTTTGTGTAATTTTTTGAGAAGGAATATAATACTATTCTGTAAACAAAAAAGAAACTTCCTACACCTTCCCTTACTGTGTCTACTCTCTTTATCTTTCATAGTACTAATATGGAGATCTCTTACTTCTAAAACTGTGTGGAAAGATTTAATGTTAAAATGAATATTATAACAATGTTAGGTGTTGATTTGGAATATTGGCTTCTCTCAATAAACAAATTACGTTCAACAAAACTGGAATTGAAAGCAGTGATAAGTACAGGACATACTAAAATTGAGTCACAAACAGAAATTGATAGTTATTTTACTATTTGTTATTGCTTCAGGACAAATGAAGAGAAGCTGGGAAGAAAGACTGAAGAAAATAGAAGAACTAGCATCTTACTATGAAAGAAACCCTCTTCCTCCGGTTTATAAACCAACACTGTCCAAACCCTTTTTGCCGTCCCCTGTTTGGAAAATATTTTGTCGGCAGGCTGAAGCTTTCAATTATGTAAAATCCTGCAAAGAGGTATATTATTTGTTTGGTGAATGTCTCTATTCTTTAGGTACTTCCTAGGTTGAGCTTCACTTAAAAGCTTTGTTGGCAATAAAGTCTTACCAGACTGCAAGATCTTTTTCCCACCCCCTTCTTCCCAGTCCTGAAACAGCAAGTAGTTTTTTTGTCTTTGGAAGAGATGATGCTACACTGGAGGTAGCTCTGAGAAGTGCTATTCTAACATACAATTAGTATGTGATGTTAACCTCTAGCAATAAAAGTGCTTTTTGGTAACATTGTAGTGATAGATTTGTTCCTTCTGAAGATGAACAAGCTGTCAGGGTTGTCAGGAGAATGGGAAAGTAGTGAGAGTTGAGTAGGAAGAAAGAGGAGGAAAACGAGGAAGAAAAAGAGATAATCAGGAAGCAGAGACAGAGAAAACTGTACAACTATCCAGCAGTATCAGAGTAGCAAGTTCAGTGATAAGAGTAATGAGCCAAATGAATGTTAAGCAAAACATATCTTCTGTTTTCAGTTTAATACTTTTCACATTGATTGCTGCTTTTAAAGAAAATACTGCTTTTTCTTCATGCTTTTTTAGACGCTTAAGTAATCCTGACAGTCTGTTTTCCAAAAGGCATTCTCACTGGCTTGGCAATAGTTTTTTTTGTGTTTTCAGATTTCCATTTTTGGATTTAAATAATATAGAATCTAAAGAATATTTGCTATAAAGCCATACACTGCCATCATGACCATGAGGCTGTTCCTTTCAGGATCTTGCCACTAATCAGAAAGAAAGAAGATGTTATAGAGAAAACAGAGTTTACATTAACGGGGAGCAAAGAAAACCTTCACGTTTTTACTTATGTAACTGAAACCAGAATGATGTTCTTAATTAAAAACAGATATTACTTGGCTTGAAAAAGGATAAAGGATCTACTTACAGTTTCCTAGTATCTGCTAACCTTTGACCAAACAAAGTAATGTCAAATAGGAACTTCTGAAAACTTTAACTGGTTTGAATAAAATAATGTTCAATATTTTTACTTTAAAAGGATGTTCATGTATTTGCCTTGGAAAAGAACACACAAAGTGGACAGAGGTTTTACCTTGTGACCTCATATAAAGAGCTTTGGTTTTATTACACGTAAGTATTTGAAAAAAGATCCTAGATGCTACTGTAAGATAGCAGTGTAGTGGTTATGCTATTATCCAGTAATAGTTCTTACTGGATAGCTATCCTCAGTAGCCATCTGCTGCTCTGACTAGCATGGAGCTCTAATAGGTAGCTGAGGTTTCATCTTGGCCATGGGGAAAATCTTCATAAGGATAAACCAATCTATTCTATACTGAGTTTCAACTTTGTTTCAAGTTGCAGACTGCAATTATTCCCTGTGAATTAAGGACTGTGTCTAATGAACTTAAATCTAATAGCAGTAGATTTGCTTTTGCTGTCAGGTTTCCTCAGAGAATCATGCCAGCGTGTGACACAAACGTATTTCTATGATGAGTCATATTTTAATGTAAATGGGCATTAATATAAATGGTAGTTACCAATTTATGCATTTGTGTTTGTGTTCTGTAGTTTCAAGTATTGGCAACTTGATCACGTGCTAAACTTTTTTTCCCTTTTATTTGTTTTGCAATAAAACATTTGGTTATGAGGTAAAAGAAATCTAAGAGTCAATTTTTATATGAAAAGTAAGCTTGATTTTTTTTTCCCAAATTGAAAATGAGATTAATTTTTAATTTAGTTGGAAAAAAGTCTGTGTAATCTCAGTGATAACTTATTAAGTTCTTTACTTTTGAGTTTTAAGGGTTTTTTTTCTGTCATTCCTTAAGGTCTCAACAGCATTTCTGTGGGCAGTAGGTATTGTAAGACTTGGAGGGTGTGGGGAGGTGAATACAAACCTAAATTCTAGGCCAGACAAATATCTTTGTTGATATTTGATGCTGAAGTTAGTTACATTTTTTTTTTCAAAGGATTATAGGGCTGCTGCTTTTTTTCTTGATATAGGTGATTGATTGAAAGAATGTTGTGGGATCCTTGTTTGCAACCGATAAGTATGTGTAATGTTTATCTTGAGAGGTTGTGATTTGATTTTGTCTTTCCTTAGCAAAGGTTATAAAACAAGTCTTATGCATTGCTATGAAGTAATTCCTGAAAGAGATGCTTGCAAACTTTATTTTGATTTGGAGTTCTACAAACCAGCAAATCCTGATGCAGATGGCAAGAGTATGGTTGCAAAGTTAATTGAGGTAAACTGGAGCAAAGTCATGTTGTAGATTATTGTGAATTCATTCCTGATTTAATACGAAACCAAAGTATTCACCACTTCATCTTCATTATTCTGTAGTAAAATGAAAAAGTATTGTAGACCTAGTGGTTATTTTTAATTAAGTAAAATGTACTGTTTTAGTGAAAGCAAAGGCTCTCTTTAAGTGAAAGTGAAAAATAGACAACGATGGTTGTTGGAATGCTTGTATTCAGTATACAGTGCTGTACAACACTGTACTGGTTTACTGATAAAAGTTTGCTCTTGCAGATTGTTTTATGTGCTCTGCCACTTCAAAGCTGTGAAACTGAAGGAATATTTAAGTATTTTTCAGGGTAGCATCGATAAAAGTTCCATTCATATACTCCTCAGTTAATTTCTTTTGCCAGCTGGTGCAGTCATATATCAAGGCTTAAATAAATCCCTCCTGATTTTAGGTGTCTTCAGATGGCCATTCATTATAGTTGAGTTAAATGATGATGTAGAGAACATCATGTAGCTGCGCTTATCAGTTTGGTACCTGACACTGAATATCTGTGCTAATTATCAATTTTATTTAATAGTGCAAATTTCCACTTTTTTGCAAATTTGGTTGGAAAATGGGCTCCACTGCAAATTCAATATGGCAGATATTAGAAAATAAAGCAGGTTTTTAGAAGAACATCTGTTCCAGTAACATCTCTTTAAGTTATTTGAGAGACTTCTGATTCTTGCATGTCCCTAGCTAGAAAGGAAAGAAAGAAAAAGATGATTGAGGACCTTCCTTTGTAAAGACCCCTTCACTGATACAGAATCTTGAGGGGTTTACTCCATTGAAAAGCAATTCAGAAATCTAGAGATTCCTCAGGTTAAGAAGAGAA
This sequence comes from Nestor notabilis, assembly GCF_000696875.1. Classification (NCBI taxonomy): domain Eukaryota; kingdom Metazoa; phylum Chordata; class Aves; order Psittaciformes; family Psittacidae; genus Nestor; species Nestor notabilis. Next base: position 18,471 of record NW_009936432.1, on the reverse strand, counting down.
CTTTGGATTTGCTGGGTGGGGAATCTGAGATGGTAAAACCCTAGGCTTCTAGACTCCTAGGTTCTGAGTCCCAGTCCTAAACATTAATCTCAAGCTTAGCTTGTAGGTTTTTAGAGCTACTGTAGAGCCAGACATCTTATGTTTTCTGCTTAGTTAGTGCTCATTGGGTCATAGCAATGGATTAGCTAAGTCATACCAGTGAATTAGCATACCATTAGATCATGATAGTCTCTGTCTTCCAGTTTAGGTAAGCCTGCATTGCAAACATTGTCACTGTGGGTGTGAACTGCTTTGTGGGGAAAAAAAAAACCCCAGAAGATAAAGCCACTAAATTAGACTTTGACCTGAAAAGCTGAAAATCTGCTCAGCTTATCACTGCTAGTATATTCAGTGACTTGTTTATTGCAGCAAATAAAATCTATGTCAAATTTGGTTAAAATTTGCTATGATTTATGAATTAGTTCGTATTAATTATATGCTCAAAATGAGAGAAACAATGTGGAAAAAAAAGATGTAGAGTCTATGTTTGTGTTAGGTTTTATAGACGCTACTGTTAAAAATGCTAGAGAAAATAGCATAATTAATGTTTATAATTTCAGCTTGTCAGCCAAAACTTAAAAGAACTTTATGATGTAAATTGTTCAGCCAAAGATGTCTTGAATTTAGATTCCAGTACTGATGAAAAATTTAGTCGACACTTAATATTTCTACCCCAAAAGGCTGTATTTAAGGATAATATTCATGTTGGTAAGTGCATTCTTTTCTCTTACACCTAGAAATAAAAAGTGAGGTTTTGACTTTGTACAGAACCTTCTCACATTTGAATATTTAATGGAATTATATGTGGAAACAAATACCTATTCCCAGCAGAAATTACTGATGATTTCTATTTCATTAAGCCTCGTTATTTCTCAACTCATCTTCTACTTAGTTTTTCTAAAATTAACATTTGTGGTTGCTTATAATATTGGCTGCCAGCCCCAAGTTGACACAGAGCAGTTATTTCTTATGCGACACCGTGGTAACAGCTACAAACCCCAAAGATTAAATGGGATTACTGCAATTTTTAGTTCAAAAGTATGGTCTTTAACTCCTCTGCCACTATAAAACTCTTAAGTAATACATGGATAATAAATAGTTTGGTATGACAGCAATTTTAACCCGTGATCTTGTTAAGTAAATTGTATTAGTCTGTTCTTTCAGTAGATGCTTGAACTGTTCATTCTGGGCCATTAGTTAAGGGTTATGTGTCTCCACTGTGATGTGAATTTGTCAAGTTTACTGTCAGACTTAAAATACAGAGATTGTGTACTCATGTTCTGCCTTTGCTGTAGTAAAAAACTAAAAAGGCAGATAACTTCATAAAGTAACTTCCCTGAATCTGTAGGAAAAAATATATATTCTTTGAAGTGTCAGAAAGATTTTGCCTAATATTAAGCTTAAAAGGGGTAATATATTTTTTAGACACATTGAAGTGTTGTCTTTTTTTAAAATTAATCATTGTGTTCTATGTAATAAATATTTAAGATCCGTTAGTGGTAGTTACGTGGGATAAACTAGGATATGGACTATCACATCTTGGATTATGTTGTTTCATAAGCATTTAATATCAGGAGACATGCACAAAGTGCATGGGCTTAAAATTAAATATGATTAAAACCATTTAGTATATAATATTTGGAATTAGTTACTAGTTAGAGTTAAAATACAGGGACTGAGTTCATGTGAGAAAGTACAAGAGATCATGTAGGCCACAGGAAAGCTGTGGAGATCAATGAATTTACATACAAAAATAGAAAATGCTGGCAAGTGTCAAAAGTGCCAAGCCACCTCACTTCTCAATTCTTTCCATTCTCAGTAGTAAAATTGCAAAGGGGAAGATTGTGGCTGTATGATACAATTAATATACACAATTGTTTTTTTCTTATGCTTAAAAAAGAAAAAGTTTAGTAAACTTCTTGCCAAGCATGGGTTTCTTAGTCACTAACCAGAACCATTCTGTACTCTGGGCTGGTCAGATTTCATTTTTCCTCTTAAATCCAAAAGGTGAAAAAAGAAACCCCAAACTCCAACCACTTCCATCCTGGCCGTTTTGAAAAATGTTTGCACAGGAACTGTTCTTTCTTGACTATTAAATGCGTTGAGGTTTTCCTGTTTGTTTGTTTTTAAGGTAACTTTGTGAGGAGGATTCTGCAGCCTGCCATAAGGTTAATAGAGAGTAACGCTGCTGCTGTGATTCCAGAAGAAGGAGCAGGACGTGTTTTTGAGTGTTCTGCAGAAGGATCTGGTTTAGATGGTTCTCTTACAAACCTCACAGCTGTTGGAGATGCCTCCAAAGACCGGCCAGCCATTGCTCACAAAACAAAGGATACAGAAACATCACACCAGGGAGAAAATTTGGAATTTTCTTTTCTAATAGTAAATGATAAAGGTGGCAACAAGCAACTTTTTGTGGATCTAGGTAAGTGTAAGAAGTGCTTTTAAACCTCTTTGAGATGTAACAGAGGTTGCAAAAATAGATGTTCCTTGATCTTTGATTACAGACAGTAAGAACAGTGTTTATATTGTTGTCCCTACAGTCAGAATTTAAACCAAATGCAATATATGCTGACACTGTGATCATAAATGGTGTGCTTTAAAGTACTCTTAAAAGTCTGGTCCATGGAACTTCTTCTATTATTATATTTAATTCTTTTGTTCTGAAGTTTGAAGAAACTTTTGCCACACAAGACTCTCTAGTTTCGTTCCTAAAGACTTTGTGTTCTTAGTCGGATTAAAAGAGGATAGCGTACATATTGCATTTTTCTCATTTCAGTTGAAGTAGAAGCTGCTTCATTATGGAAGGCGTGGCCTTCTGTATTGTTCTTCATGTATGCACTGAGCCTTCCTCCCCTCTTTGGAATGGCAGTTGTTAGATTTTAAAGACAGAATAATAGAAATCTTGGGTTGGGCACTTCATGTCCCCGCTGGGCTTCACCTGTTAATGGTATTAAAATGTTAAAAATCTCCAGGAGCACAATGCCCATAGTCAAACTAATGTTGCACCCCCTTCTCCATCCCCATATCTGGTATCTCTGCTTTTTGCATAGGCTTAATGAAATGGAAACAGCTTAGCATGCATTTGCACAGCAATGTGTTATGTACTTGAGGACTTCATCTTGCTTTTTTTCTCAGATTTCTCTGAAGAACTCCCTTTCTTTAGAGTTCTTCTCATGGAATTCAGGATTACTTTTATTGCAGGCCTCTTCAGTGTGTCTGATTTGTTGAAACATAATCCCAAAGTTGGCCCTGTAGTAGGCTTCTCCATTACTGGGTCAGAAGGATTACTTTGTACCTGCTGTTCAGGATCCCTTCAAGTATGTTTGTGAACAGAAATTAAAGAAAACCAAATTTGTTACTGCATCATCTCTTAAGAATTTGGTGTTAGTCTCCCCAGATTAACCATCCTCAGCATTTGTTACATATGTTACATCAAAACTGGAAAGTGAAAATCAAATTAGCTGCAGTGATAGAAGGCTATGTGACATTCTTTGTTGTACGAGCTCTTTAATCTCTTTTATCTTCATGAAAATTAAATTCAACTCACAAAGCAAGCTCCTACCTCCTCAATAAATTCATAGGCAGATCAGGCAATATTTAAGATAGTTGTTCATTTTTTTGTTGCGTGAGATTGGAATCAAATTTTCCTGATACATGCTTCAGACAAGTGGTGTCCGGTCCACAGAAAACAGAAAGTTTGATGAAAATGAAGTCCTTTCTGGTTAAAATAATTGTGCAGCTTTTTATGCTCAGTTGTATTTCACAAAGAATGAAAGCACTGATTTCTTATGCTGAAGGGAAGCTTTTAGCAACAAGAATGTCAGAATGATTAAAATGATTTCTTAGAGGTCTTGAGTGTTCGTCTTAATTCTTCTGTGACATAAAGACATACCTGTGTGCATGATCTTTCTTTGTTGCATTTCTTCTATGGGATGTGAGCTGAAGTTAGTAATAGTTTTTGTCCATTACTTAGACCCTTAGCAGAGTCTCAGGGAAAGGATTTAATTTACAAGTGCTCAGTATCTTAAACCCCAGCCAGCATTGTTATGTTAAGAAATACTTGTTTTCCTGTAGGAGTTTACACAAAGAATAGAAATTTCCGAATGTATAAATCGTCAAAAGCAGGAAAAAATGTGATTCTGAAGATAGCAGAGGATAATAAATTTGTCCCTGAGTGCGAACAGAATGTCTCCACAGAAGAGGCGTATTTTCTTTCCTCTTTGGTCTGCAATGTTAGGTAATTATTTCATTCTGGTGGAATTTCAGTATTTTTAAACACGTATTTTAGTGATTTTTCTCCTGCAGCAGTTGTGAATAATGTCTATCAATGGGCAGTTATTCCATGGACATTGTTACAAGGTAATTTAGAAGTTTCCAGTAGAATTCCTTGGTTTTGAGACTCTTCAAATGTTTGAAGAACACCACAGAACATGTGGTTTGGCTCCTGAGTTGTGCCTCATCTCTCTATACACACTTATGCTGAAATGTAAATACTGTTAATTTTGGTCGGATTCTGTATAGTTCTGAAAGGAAAAAGATTGATTTCTAGCCAATTAAATATGAAGAGTAAATCGTTTGTAAATTATGAATAGAAAATAAAAAGGATTTTTGTACATATTTATTTCCCTGCCGGGTTGCCTTTTTGGTACGGATACCTCCTTAGGCTGGATACTGGTACATACAATAATCAAGTTTTCTGTATCTAATCTAAACTTCTGATATATCTTACCCTGCACTGATGGTACCTTAAGATGATCCTAGTCATTACTGCAGCAGAAAGCAGAGGGTTAAAGTAGTACATCCAGCTGTATGGTATTGTGTATTATATTTTTATTAAAAACATGTATTTGTTGTGACTTAAGTTTTTATATCCTGAACTGCTGCCCGTAGCATAAATGCTGTCATGTGTTCAGACAGAGGCATCAGCTGAGTCTGCCATAAATATGCATAAGAACTTCTGCTGTGTTGAATTTAGTCTTCCCTGATCATCTGGCTTCCAGCTAGGAATATGACAAGGAAAAGTAGTTCATTGTAAAGAGTAAAAAACAACTGAGACCTTTCAAAGTGTGGATATATATATTATATCTAGAGCAAAAACTACTGCATGAGGGTGGCCCAGCAGTCTTTAAATAGAAGTGCCACAGGGATAGGGAAAGGTTGCAGACAGCCTCACAGGCTGGCTGGGGCTGGCAGGGACCTCTGGAGGTCAGTTGGTGAAGCCACCTGCTCCTGCAGGGATGCCTAGAGCCAGTAGCCATGGACTATGTTATGTCATGGCATACTATGGTACGTTACAGTATGTTACACCATACCATATTGTGCTCTAAGAATCACAGATTTTCCTTTGTATTCTCTTTTCTTCAGAGTGAGGGATGACACAAAAGTTCTGTCATCTGGCTTTTCAGAGGAGGAGGAGAACGTGTCTGCATTTTTGAACAGTCAAACTACCAGAAGCAATAGAGGTACTTCAAGCCTCTTCTACTCTTTCACTGGATGTACTGTGACTGACACATCTGATGATAACCTCAAGGAGGGCTTTTCTTCAGCAAGCTTTCTGCAGGAGGCAGCATGTAGCTGTACTGAAGGTTGCTGTGCAGCACGTCGATGCCAGCCACTGAACCTCTCCTCAGTGAGATCCCATGGCAGTCATGCTTTGTTCCCTTTCCCCCTGCTCCTTGGGGTTGGCAATAGCAGTTCAAAGATCTAGAGGAAAATAACAGTGAATTTATTCCTGGTTTTATTTAAGGATTTGGTGTGATTCATGTACATTTTCTGTCTATGGTCTGTACAGTGTGTAGCAGTGTTACAGTTCCATATGGCAATGGCAAAACCAGTAACTGTGTTTATGTGTGGCCTTTGTTTTAACAGATTCCATGGATGGCTATCAGGATTCACCGTATCCAGAAATTGATCGTTTTGTTCGTTCTTTGGTTAATAAAGATGGGGTACAAGGAGGTAAAGACCACTTTGCTATTTACAAATGTGTTCTGCAGCAGTATTTTTAAAGAATTAATTCCTTTTTTCCTTCCCCCAGGAATACGGCGATGGAATTATTTCTCACCGGATGAAATACTTGTGTATGATATTTCTGGTTACCGGTGGTGTGAAAATATTGGAAGAGCTCACAAAAGTAACAACATAATGTATGTTCTGTAACTGTTCACCGCGAAACAGCTTAATTTTCCTGCTCAACTGTTACTCGATAATAATGCTGAAAAGCTATTATGGATAGAATCAGCAGCTGTTACAATTTCTGCTCTCTTGCTCTGTGGGGATACTATACTTTTAAAACCCACACAAACAAAACTTCCCCCCCCAATGTACTCTGTGATAACTGAATTTGCATTTCTGATATTTCTATGAAATAATCTTCATGCTATTTAAAATATGTGCCTGAAGATGCTAACATACAAGGCAGAGTATGTTAACACTATTAAGTGGTACTGTGCTTTGATCCTGCTTAGCTGAACAAGCAGAAATAACATAAAGAAAACAGAACACTTTAAAATTCATTTACAGTGCATCTTAAAGTACATTCTTATGTTATTAAAAGGGCAAGGCTAAGTCCTGCCCCCACTTCAGTCAAGATGAGTTTTGCTGGTCACTCTACAAGGACTTGGCCTTCTTACAGTTTTAGCAAAAGAAGTGTTGCAAAGTCAGGTTTTCAGATGACACCAGAATTGCATTATATCATTAGTAGAAATATTTTAACGTAAAAATAATTTTACATAACATTTAAAGTAACTGGAAGATACGGAATGCATTTCAGAGAAACAAGGGTATACAAGACCCCTCCACAGCCACTATGCTAGATGAACTTGGCATTTCTAAAGCACAGCTGAAAAAGCTGGGTTGTCTAAGCAGTTGACAGGAAATAGTGCTTTTATCTGGCTTTTGTAATGAAATCAACTGTAACAGCAGAAGCAACAAAGCCTTACCTTACATTTAGGTCCCATATACTAATCTTACTTTAAGGACTTTTTCTTGCAAGCTTTATGTAATGAAGTTTGATAAATTTCACTGCTACTCTTACTATTTTTATTCTGAAAAATAAGGGCCTGTGGAAAACAAGTATGCAATCAGCATGTCAGAGGATGAAAGCAATATCCATAGATGGGGACAAATGAAACCTGTTCATTTAGTGTCAGTTTCCTTCTCTCTGCATTCACTTCATTTATGTACTGTACTAAAAAATAAATTGCTTCATTTTTAGGATTCTGGTAGATCTAAAGAAGGAAGTGTGGTATCAGAAGTGTCACGATCCAGTCTGCAGAGAAAAAAACTTCAAATCACAAAGTATGTATTCTGTGATTTCAGAGCAATTATACTTAATACTTTTTGGAATCTAACTCACATATTTGCCATATATTTGATTTAGGTTTTCCACTACCACCTAGGATCTGTCTACCATTTCTTTTCAAAGAGGTATGTTTTTGTCCTATCAATATGCTAAAGTTCTTGTGAGTAAAGCTGTCTCTGGAGGTCACTGGAAATCCCTGCTAGCAAAGCCTGTTGAGCTGCTTAGAGTAGTTACACTAGCACAGAACAGCTCTTCAGAGCAGCTGTGCTGGTGGGGTAGCTCCATATATCCATTTTTAAGTTCTCCAGCAGATCGACCACAAAACCTGTCAGCACGGATAAAGCTGCAACAGCTTTATATATTGAGTTACTGCAATAGCCTACCTTCCCCTGAGACTAAAGACTTCCTTGTTTTGGTCTGAGCAGCAGTTCCCAGTGCATAAACCACAAGAGTACTGCAGGTGCAGAACAGAGAAACTGCCCGCATTAAGCTCTGCTGTGCATGTTTGGCTTCATGCTGGGACAGCTAAAATAGAAGTGCTCCTGGACCACGTGAGTCAGAGTCAAATTTAAGTCAGTGACCCTCAAATCTGAAGTCCACTTAACTCCATTTTAGTGTATTAAAGCAGTTGTGTTTACCCATAAGGGTAGAATATTTAAACCAACCTAATACTGCACCTGGATTCTAAGCCCTAAACATAATAACTGAGTAGGCAGTAGGAGTCGGCATCTCTGCAACTTTTAAGTTTAACACTGCAGAATGCCACATTAAGCTCTACTGAAGCAGATCATCAATAGCTATTAGTGTTATTTCACAGAAAGTGTAATTTCAGATCCCAACAGAATCTTTAAACAGACACTAAAATTAGTTTTAACCTTATACTATTTAAGAAGTTGTATTCATCAGACTACTTGTAGTTTGCTAGATAACCAGAGTACTTCTATTCCTATTAAAATAGGCTTCCACAGGTTAATGCGACTATAAATGAATGGTGCTAGAACATCTGTCTTGTTGGCCAGCTTTCTGTAGTAGCCATTAGATGGGACAGTATGAGTTTCAAAGTTTCAGGTCAGAGCAGTTAAAGGTACGAAGACTATTTTCTTATGGTATAAGTAATATTCTTGTTTCTAAAAGGAAGAAGAGTGTGAAAGCAGGAATACAGAAGTAAAGCCCCATTCTGATGTGTTAGACTTGTCAAAAAGCTCTGTATATCTAGAAAAAAGCTTGTCTCAAGGCTTCCTGTTGTCAGACAGCGAGTGGGACAATGCAAGCGATGATGCCTGTTTCTTAGAAGCTACTGAAGATGTGGAACTAGCTGAAGCTGCAAATGACAGTCTGAATTATTCCATGGAAGAAATTCCTGATGAAATTCTTTTGGAAGCTTTAAGGAAACAGGACACCTGCAATAAAGAAAGCAGCTAACCATCGACTTGGCTGGCAGACTGCTAGCAGGGAAGTTTGCCTGTTGCATGCCTTCTGTGAAAGATACTGTGATGTAGATCAGAAGCGCTCCTGTAGAGCTGTAAGACAAAGAACTAATTGCCAACAACCAAGTGTCCTCATAACTGGATGGTCTTCAACAGGCATGAGGAGATCATGGAAGACTATATGGGGGCTGAAGAGTACTGGACTGAAAACTTGTGATGAATGCTGCTCCAAGTTTAGCACTTTTAACACTCTGCTGTGTGGTTTCTATTTGTTCGTTGTATGTCCAAGTTTTACTGACTAAACCAAGGCAGATAGAAATGGAAATTATTTATTTCAAGTACACAAATATTTTTATTGACTTCATATCTATGTATTCTCTTTTAAAAATATATATTGCTTTTAATCAAGATCACATTACTTTAATAGCCCAAGATTAAAAACCAGTGTTGTTCACAGAGCACAGAATCATTTTACTACTTTAACTGGAATACCTGTTTCATTAATTTCATTGCCATTCTGAGTACGTTCCCACACAGACTATTTAACAATAGAAAGATAAAACCTCTGGTTAAGTCACTGACTTCTTTTAAATACGGAAGCAACATAGAGCAGCAATGATTAAACAAGCTTTAAGCACTGACCATTCTAATAATTGTTTCTAACAAGTGTCAAAAAGTCTTAATGTTTCTCTGATAACTTCCCTCTTTGTACAGCCAGAGCCTCCTCCAGTTTCATATTAATATTCTGAAAGTGTCTTTCTGCTCCTAGAATTCTCCGCGACTCCACCAGAAGAGCAGGAAGGCTGGAAGTTCCGTACTGTTGATAAGGAAATAAAATTACAAGGCAACCTTTTTAACTCTTGGAAAAATTGCTTACAGATCTGTATGTATTTTTCTTCCATCTGAAATGGTGCAAGGTGATTTTTAAAAGTGTAAACCAGCCAACAGTAGAGAGGCTTCTGAAACGGGAGGATTCCTTACACAGACAGGCGTGTAGCACTGCCAACAGGAAACACCACACCAAGTCATAAGCCATGGTGACAGGGCAAGGAGTGCTAAGACGACATGAGTAGTTACTCTCGTCATGAAATACACGTGCTGTCCTTATAATTAAACACCTTACAGAACACACACATAAGCACCAGCACATTCTCCACCTTTGATCAGTAACAACAAAAGGAATTGATTCCTTGTTTCTCACTGCCAATCATTCTTTGATTTCTATAAAAATTGTTAAGACCTGAGGACAGCTGCTATGCTTCTGTGTCCTTTGAGTTCCCGGATAAAGTCAGTAAGGTAGCAGAATCCTTTCTGGAATACTTTAGTTTCTAATACGGGGCCAAAAAAAAATGAGTGAGATAGATACCACAGTACAGTTGCAGCAGTGATGCTCAAGTTGCTCCCACAAAGACAGTTAACAAAATACTGCTATTTAATGTAAGTTAAACTTAATAGAAATGCCCATCAGTCTGGGAAAGAAAAAAGGGTGGGAGGGCCGATCCAGAACAGTTCAGGAACGCACACAAAATATGTACTTACGACCACTTTTTCTTTTGGGTTTTCTTCTCTATAATCCAAACAGTCTTGCTGTAGCTCCTTTAAATCAGTAAGTAATTGAGTTGCTTGCCTCAAGGCAGAATGCCTTTCCTGTACCTCGGTGTATTCTCTTTGTAGGCCTATCAGTTGTGGCTCAGCTCTGAAAAAGATCAAGGCTTTGATGACTACATCTGCATATTTATTTCATGAGTTACTATGAACATATTTCCTCTGAAGACTTCAGGGAAAGGCTGGTCAAAATATAAAACATAGCTTAGTGTAAGTACACTGTTTAATTAGAACAACCAGCATAGTCTTTAAATGGGAGCATGAGTCCAAATCCACGTAAAACAGAGAACTTTTTCCCATATCTCTCTTTTGAGTCTGGCAGTATAGCCACTCTCTCTGAAGCACTTGAGGTTTTTTCAAGTGAAGTTTCTTAAGTAGCTGGAGTTCCACACACACCTGCTTGCAGACTGAGATGTTTGTTGGGTGCTGCACTGAAGCATACTCAGGAGCCACCAAGTACACACACCTCTGCCTAAGTAAAAGGGAAGGGTCAATCCATTAAAACTGCCCTCCACAAACTGAACGCCAACAGCCATTTTCATTTAATGGTGTTGCAGCAAAAAAAACTTTAAGATGATCAAAAGATTAAAACACAACAAATAAATAAAAGACGTGAAGACACAGTCTGTGAGGGGGATCAAACCCTGAGGGACGCCTTTAGTGAGTTCCTTGAGTGAAGCTTGTCCATAGTACTCCAAAGAAAACAAAGACTCTCATGGCCATAGAGAAGGGTTTTAATCTGCCTTTGCGAATCCAAGGCTGTGGTTCCCTACAGAGTTAACTTACACGTGTGTTATACGCAGCTTTGGTATTAACCTTGTCACAAGTAACAAACGAGTTATGTGGCAGTCCAGTGGTTCTTCCAAAGAGCTTAAGTGTTGCACATCTGGATGATTCTCAAGATTAATGCCAAGTTACGGAAGGGGAATTGTGTGGCCACATGAGTTGGAAGCAAACCATGTACTCAGAGGCATCCCTGCCAAATTGCAGAGGTGAAACACATTCTCCCAGCTCAAAAGAGAGCTCTCTGTCTTACTTCTGTAAATTTCTGATTCAAAATTGTCATGTTTTTCTTATGAAAAAGGGTCTGAAATACCATCCCAGTAACCAGTTAGCTAAGAAAACTTGTAAGAATGACTATTCTGAGTTATATCAGGCTATCCTGAGCTTTTGCAAAAACAAAGCAATAGAAGAGTAGAGTTTCATCAAAATAAAGAACAAAAAACCCGTTACTTTTCACTTCTAGGTTACAAAATACCAGACTTAAGTGCTTCAGGCTATTCCTGTGCCTCATTAGAAACATACCCAAATTGCTCTTCTCTGAGTTGCAACAGTTGCTGCCTTTTCTTTTTGATGTCTGTTAATACCTGAAACAAACAGTGAGAGAAATCTTTGAAATGGTGGTGTAACTTCAAAGGCAAGTAACTCCAATTTCATTGGCTTTTTTTCTTTGAGGTTTTATGCTTCTGATTTTCTGGGTGTGGAAGATTCCCAGATACCAGACCTTACAAACTGCCAAACTTTACATTTGTATATTAAGCACTTTTGAGCTCTTTAAAATGTCAAACTCTCATCTGCACCCAAAATTTCTCTTAAGGAACATTGGACTTACAAGCATACAAAAGGAGTTTGTGACATTTTGAACCCAAGCATGACCCACTCTAGCAAGCTTTTGTTTCTGTCTTAAAAATTCAGACTGATACGAATGTATGTTCAGTATGATTGCCATAACAAAGGAACTAAGCATAATTAAGCTTTCATTAATACAACATCCAACCTAAACAAAAACAAATGTAAATTTAGGAACTACAAATCTGATTTTAAACAGATGTAAAAGAGGCAAAATGAGGTTAACTCTGAGTGACTGTGAATGCCAGGATGTGTATTAAGATTTTCATTTTACATGCCGAGTAGCTTACCGTATCACCTCAAACTAACTAGGCTTTAGCACATTAATTGCTACCTCCCAGAATAAGCTTTTTGTTGACTTCACTTGTTAAAAACTATTTTGTCATTGAAAAGCTGGCAGAAGATGTTAATCTGGGCAGAAAGCCTCCAACAAACAGTACTCTACCTGCTGTGGCAGGGCATTCGCCTCTCTCCTCATGAGATCACTGCAACATTTCTCTGCTCTTACACTAGTTCCCCTCCTCATGTCGATGCTCCCCTGTTACATGTTCAGTCACTTCCTACTCACTCTGAATGAACAGAAGAACTGAACTGCCTTCCTCTGAACATCTGTATTTCTTGAAGATTAGCTCTCAATATTTAATTGGCTCTCCAGAGGCCTCACCACCATTAATTTCATGAGTTATTCATGAAAAAGAATCATTCAGTCTTAGACGCCTACACATCCTAATGCGCACTCCTCTTTTTTACACCAGTTTAGCAGTATATATATGGAGTTTCCAATCCATTGTATTACTCAAGATCTTTTCCAAAAAGCCTCTGATGGTTCTGTCATGGTTTAAGCCCAGTGGCAACTAAGTACCACACCCGAGCCACTTGCTCACTCCACCCCCCACCCCAGCGGGACGGGAAGGAGAATCAGAAAAAAGGTAAAAACCTATGGGTTGAGATGAGGACAGTTGAATAATTTGGTACTAATTATCAATATAATAGGAAATAAAAAGAGGGAGGAAGGAATAAACCCTGCCCTCCCAAAATAACCCTCAAGTGATGCACAATACAATTGCTCACCACCCGCCAACTGACACCCAGCCCGACCTGAGCAGCGATCTGGGCCTTCCGGGTGACTCCCCCCAGTTTCTATCCTGGCCATGACGTGCTGTGGTATGGAATACCCCTTTGGCCAGTTTGGGTCAGGTGTCCTGTCTCTGCTTCCTCCCGGCTTCCCCTCCTCCCTGGCAGAGCATGAGACTGAGAAAGTCCTTCATCAGGGTAAGTGCTGCTCAGCAACAACTAAAACCTCCATGTGTTATTAGCATTGTTCTCAAACTAAAGCCAAAACACAGCACTGCACCAGCTACCAGGAAGAAAAATCAACTCCATCCCAGCTGAAACCAGGATAGGTTCCATATCTTCTATTTGTGCAATTGATTCTGTAGTACAGTACACTTCGGTGAATTATTTTATTCCTTCTAGCCAACTTCTTGAAATTTCAGTGCCCATCTCTGCATGCTGTACAACCTAGTGATAAATAAGTATTTACCTTGGCATTTTTTTTCTTCATATTCTCTAATTCCTGGACTGCCACTATCTACAGAGGAAAAGAAGAATTACAGATTGACTACAGATCTTGATTTCATCTTTATCCTCCTAAAAACACAGTTGCAAGAACTACTTTGGAACGACATAAAAAGGTGATTAAAAAACCCCAGCACTGTTTCAAAGGAAGATTACAAGTGTTGGTTGCATATTAATTCTTTCCTGTCCTCATGCCAGAGGAAGACTGTTGCACAAAATAAGTCGTCTTGTACCAGTCAGTGCAAGTAATACTCCTTGTACCAATTAGTGGAGAACTACCTAGCTTAATTTTTCTATAACTTTACATATAATGTGTAAATCTAGTAGTTTTAGAACTTGCTCATTCTAATAAATCACTTGGTAGTTTTAGTACTTATCCATCATACTTCTTGTAACTCCTACAAAGCTCTCAGTTTATTTATTCATGGTTATTAGTGAGAAGAAATCTTAGTCTTCCAAGATAATAAGCTTTTTACAGTTAGGGTCAAACTTTTAATTAAAAAAGGCCAATTTTTCCTGTTAGAGGCCTTAGTCAGGCCTCTACACAAGAGTCACTGAGACACAATATAACCATTAAATCATCAACCTTTTAAAACTAATCCATGACCTCAGTGTTTGACATAACGGCTCAGTCAAACTATGCAGCTCTCCAGTTTTACTACATAATGCTTTAGACACGACAAACAGGATTATTAGATGCTTCCCTATTCTCAAAAGCTGACAACTTTGCAATGTACTTACAGGCCAGGTTGGACGGGGCTTTGAGCAACCTGGTCTAGTGGAAGGTGTCCCTGCCCATGGCAGGGGGGTTGGAACTACGTTAGCTTTAAGGTCACTTCCAACCCAAACCATTCTATTGAGTCAGTGAGAGCAGTACTGCGTCTAAAGGCAATTCTCACAGAAGCCAGCACAGAGGCAGAAAATCATAACCTGCACACAACAAACTGTTTTCACAGTATTTATCCTGACAAGAAATTAGAACATTTAAAGTATCATAAAATAAATATGCAAAGGACAATATGAAACCATAGGCATTTTGACTCCGATGTAAGATACAGCTCTATAATCACTACCACAAACCTGATTTATGATGTACTTACAAGATCAGTGATTTGGTCCTTGAAGGCAGCACAGAAGCTATTGATAGCTTTTCTGCAAATGTTTGATTCTGTGCTTTGTCTGGAGAAGTCAGAGACAAAACACAACCCATTTGGTTTAGTAAAGAAGAAATCTCATCCTTGGAGTAATGAATAAAACCTAGTGGCAAGCAGCTAGTAGCACAGGCAAATGTAGATCTTTAATGTGCTAGCAATAGCTTAATTTTCTACATTGAAAAACATCAGCTGAGATGTGTTGTTCTTAAGTCGGGAAAAATACCGAATCCCTGGAGATCATCTCAAGACCACATACAAAAAATATTTGTATCACAGAAACCTAATAATCTTTAAAATACCATCAGCATGTAACTATGCAATAGTGCATCCCCTGAAGGACAGCCCACTAGCAAAATGCAGGTAATTTGTTTTTAAAACTTTGAGTATTCAGCCATAGGAAAGCAGAATATTTACCTGCAATTTGCTGTTATCTTCCCAAATTCATCCAGAACAACATCCAGTTCTGTAATATCTCTAGGAGATCTCTTTATCTCTTTGGGACACCAGACCTTTACAGAACATGGACTATCCACTGAAACAACAGAATAAAGACAAACATTGCACGATTCAGGAACACATTATAATATAATGGAAAAGTGATTGTGCTCACTATTAAAATAACCATCTAAAAGTCTTGAGTATTTTAATATGATAGGAGGAATATACCTGTCTTTGGCTGAACAACTATGATACATTTATCTGGGAATACTCTGGATTTGGATGATCAATCATAAAAAACTTATTATTCTTCATCATTTCAAGCAAGTCTAGGAGCATGTTATTAAACCAACTGATAAACTGCACAGGGTAGATATAGCTGTTTGTGCTGTAGAAGCTAACACCCCAAGTTTGACCAACCTGCATTACTCAAAAGAATCAAGAGTTGTTATATTTGTATATATTTTGTACTGATACCATGTATGCTTAAAAAAAACCCCTATATACAATTAGGGTTTTTTAACCTTTGCAATAGTGTTATTAACTAATTCCACAAAAAGTTAAACTATGTTTCTTCACGCACTCCCAAATGTAAATCTAGTACTTGAATGTGACAGGGTACTGTACAAAGGAAGCATGATGACACCTGTGAAAGTTTCTCTCAAATGAAAAATGCCACTGTCTTGATGTTCCCTACCTCAAAGGTCTTTCTACCAACAGCTGTGCCAGCGCACAAAGTCAGGGCACTCCAGGTTCTGCCCCACAGCTGGTGCTCCAGGCTTCCAGACTAAGGAATGTACTGATGTGTCTTAGAGCTCCACATCCATGGGCCAGACTTCCCTCCAACAGCAACCAAGTTGCATATGAATGATGATGCATACCTATGCTTTACCCTTCAGGAGAGTAAGCCCAGGCAAGTCCAGGGATGCAAAACCTGGGAATCTGTGTGGCACACCAGACCCTCAATTTAACCATTGCTAATGAGTATCTGTACCAAAACTGAAACTAAACTCTGCCATTTCTAGAAGTAGTATGTTGCTACATGCCAGAAACTAAAACCATTGTGTTAAGGAAAAGCATTCATCTTGAATGAGGAAAAGCTATTCAGGAGTTTTGAAGATTACTTTACCAGAAGGATCTGATGTGTTCTCTTCTGAAGGCCGCTTCTTTTTTGCGTGGAATTGAGTAGTATTCAGAGACTTCTGTGATAGAAAAAGCAGATTAACTTCCAACTTCATTTAAGAATCTGAGAGACAGCAGTTAGGCAGAACACGGGAAAGCATTTCCTGACTGAAAGGTCAGTAACATTTGCCTAGGCCTATTTCACCTCAATCACAGCACAGTGACCACAGTGCTGAGGGACAGCAAGCAGGACTAGAAACATCTTC
>NW_009936432.1:692-1882 GCF_000696875.1 Nestor notabilis | reverse complement strand
CTCGTGTCAGCACAGTCATCACCCAGTATTAACAGTTCTCGGATCAACAGCACCTGCTCATTTTCCTTTTCACCCACATTCTGTCCAAATCCTTTCTCTACTTTGAATATTTTGTGACACCAACAGCACTTCTAGAGAGTCCTGCATAGGTCAGTTTACTGATGAAAGACTAACACCCTGTACTGAATTTTAGAACACACTTTTCAACAGTTCCCAGAAATTTCAATACATTTTAAACTTTTAAACAAACTACTGCATAGCTTCATTTGTCATAAGCCTACTTTCTCAAGCCTACAGACAGTTAACTTCCTCTATTATGCCTGGAAGCTAAGTGGGCTAAAAGCATTTTTGACGAACAGTGGTCTGAGTGTGGAAAAACACAATTAAAAACTGAGTGGGTTTTGTTTCATTCTAATCTATATTCAAACTTAATTTTATCAATATTCTATTCTCTCATAAATATGTTTTACTTCAATACTGAACGTGTACAAAGGATTTATATTTTATTTAGTATTCCATTCCTTAAGAATATATATTCCAGATATGAAGAAGGTATTTGAAAGAACATATTCCCAAATGAGCAAGAGAACAGGCTACTGGATGCAGAAACACCAGGCTATTATATTCCCTGTTGATGTGAGGACTGTAGCTTTAAGCATTTCACTTGGTAATCCCACAGGAATACTTTGAGGAATAATTATTTCAGGTATCAGTGAGTACTAAGGCAGTACTAAGAAATGAATGAAAGGTCTTCCTCTTCCCCTGGCCCTCCAATGCAGGCATGGCATGAAGGAAGCTAAAATTAAATTGACTGATAATACTCATGCAACTTTTTCTGTACCGCATTCTCCTTAAGGGATTCACCCTCAGAATCAGTTGGGCTGAGTTTCCGAACATCACCATCAGACGTTTTTGAGCGAGGGGTTTTTTTACTAGGAAAAGAAAAACATTCACACATAAACCCACTACACACTGAGAAAGAACAATCTTCAACCACTTACCCAACAAAACCTTCTGTTCTGGGGAATATTTTATAGTGCTATGTCACTTACCTTGTGTTTCCTAAATAGACTACACAAGAAGTTGCAAATGGCATATACAGGGAGCAGAATCTTTATCCCTCAGCAGCAACCCTCATGACAACTTCAAAACCCATTGCTTACTGACCGCTGGGATAACCATGCTGTATT
>NW_009936432.1:0-669 GCF_000696875.1 Nestor notabilis | reverse complement strand
TCTACTGAGGATATTTTAGCGGGAATGGAGAAGGGTTTCTTGGTGGGGGAGAGGGTTGGTACTAAAAAAAAAATACACATCCCTCCCACCATACCACCACTATTATTGTCTTGCTATTTTATTCAGATCAGAACTATTTCAGATTTAAACCAAATTTGACTTAACAAGTGAAAAATACACTCAAATTTGAATTAGCAGATTTTTAAAATAATTTTCTTTGTTGTATAAAATTCAACTGGCTTCTACTTATTTTTCATTTTTTCTACTTTTTAACTTTAGACACCAGCATTTAGAGAACTAATCAATACCTCACAGAGGTATTTGAAAATCCTTTTGTATTAAAAAAAACAAATATGGAAAGTACTTAGATCAATGTACTGCTTACAGAAGGCAGACTCTAGCTTATTCTCCAATTTCTTTTCTACATTCCTCAACATTTGTTAGCATTTTGTTTCTCATCTGGGAAATCTGAAGTTAAAGCACCTGACAAACAGAACATTTTTCCTGTTAAGATTAAATTAAATGCTGGCAGTTATTTTTTTTCACCAGACCTTCTTTCTGTACTTTTCCTTTGTGGTTCTGAAACCTGGCCAAGTGACTCGCTTTGTGAATGTTCCTCTCCATAAGCATCCACCGCAGTACTGTGCAAAGGGTGATCTATAAAGAACA
>NW_009936431.1:2006-3923 GCF_000696875.1 Nestor notabilis | reverse complement strand
CCCAAGCCTTGGGATGTTAGGGAAACTCTTAATACTTTTTAATATGCTGACTGAAAATTCGCAACATAGCTCTGAAGGATTTCTTTTTGTGGGTTTTTGAAGTCTGTAGTTGTGCTAACAGTTGTCATTGCAGTTGTGATAATATTTGCTCTTAGTGAATTTTTTAATGTTGTCCTAAATGTTTAAACAGTAATTGCAATGCTCTATGCCATGAGTCAGACAGAAAGTTTTTACCAAGGTCTGCTTGGTCACATTGGTTCAGCAACCACCCATTGGAATTTAAAAGACATGAAGAATGACAGTACGATATGTCCAGGAAGAAAGAACTTACTTTGTTTAAAATGAGAAACTATTAGCCTAAACACTGAATTACATTTCAGAGTACTGGTATTGTTGCCCTGCCTTCAATTTTAATATGTCCCAAGTGACTTGTCTTTTATTATTGTTTGGAATTTTTTTTCATGAAATTGGATAGTTTGTTTTGAGCCCGCAATCTTCATTTCCCATGATATGGTATGCTTATGTCTTATCAAAAAAATACTAAGGTAGCAAAACCTTTCTAGAACACTTGGTCAATCCTGACTGAGATAAGGCATTTTCTTCTCTATCTCCCCCAGCTGAGTAGGCCCCCCCGCCTTTTGACACCACCATTGTACATTTTAAAGTAGAATACAGGTAGAGATCTAGTAAATCCACATCATATAATATTTCTTAATCTGTGCATCTTTGAATAAATTGGCAGGGCACAATGAACTGGTTTTAATGTTTTACCTAACTTCTATTTGTTATACGAATTTAAGTGGAGCTTTTTCATTTGTGGAGGGAGGGACTATGCCTTTTGACACCACCATTGTACATTTTAAAGTAGAATACAGGTAGAGATCTAGTAAATCCACATCATATAATATTTCTTAATCTGTGCATCTTTGAATAAATTGGCAGGGCACAATGAACTGGTTTTAATGTTTTACCTAACTTCTATTTGTTATACGAATTTAAGTGGAGCTTTTTCATTTGTGGAGGGAGGGACTATGTGAGGGAAATATAACATCAAGGCAAGTAGATACCAGAAAAGATACAGATGTCCAATACTAAAATCAGGTAGTACTTTGCTGAAATAAATACACTTTGGGTTCGATTTCAAGGCCTGTAATCATGGGTTAAATCCTTAAGCATTACAGCTACAAAGTTTTAAAATAAGGACTATTATCCAGAGTGGTATCTGAATGAAAATTACTTGTTTTTTTCAACATCCTGAATACCTGTAACATTATTTCCAGTACTACCCAACATTTTCAATCTCAGGCACCACTTAGTATGCTTTTTATGGTCATTTACCTTACCAGTATTGTTGGATATCCAAGATAACAGAGCTTCTTCATACAAAACAACTTAAGTGCAAGTGATCATTTGTAGTGGTGTTCCAACTTGTTAATCAGACTATTTCATTGTGCGGATAATAAGGTTAAAAGTCCTCACTATGAATTGGAAAAGCTGTGTGCAGGCAAATCAAATTTTCCACATTTTTGCTTTAAAATGTGTGGTTTAGTGTAATCTCTGATTTAACTGCAACATACTCATATGCCAGTGTCAGAATATATCTACACTACCTGTAGTGGCACTTTAACTAGATAATCAATTTTCACCATAAAACCAATCCTTTGCATGTGCAAAGATATTTCATTGTTAGGCATTTTTCTTTGACTCAGTCTTGAGGGAGGAGAGGGAGGAGGAAAGGACCTTCAGCCATGCTCCTGTCAATAAACTTGAATCTTTATAAAATCAAATATTCAGTATTGGTAGTAGGAAAAAATGATGTGATCAAATTCCTTTAATACAGGTTTTGGACACTTGAATATTGTACTCTAAGTAGACTGGTGCTTACAATGATAGGGATTTTTCCCTGCTGCCACTCAG
>NW_009936431.1:1129-1809 GCF_000696875.1 Nestor notabilis | reverse complement strand
TTCTTATCACAAGCCTTCACAGAATGAACTGGAAAGAAAAGTACTGTGTAACATCAGATCTGTGAAGTCTTGGACTAGCTTCTGCTATGTTCTGAGTTTAACAGAAGTTGTGAGCCCTTATGGCATAGCCGTAAGAATTAAACTTAGCTCTGTGCTGGACAACTGCTTCTCTGTCTATATGAGCTTAATAAGGCATGGACACCCCTACTTGGCCTAGAAGCTGATAAGCTATCAGTTGTTCTCCCCTTTTATGATGCATGAGCTCTTGTTGAGTTTAGACCCACACTCTAATGTCTTTCACCCAACTTAAGCACTGTATAAACCTAACTGGTACTGGTATGTACCAGAATCAGCAAATTAAGCTTTCTAAATAACGAAAATCAGAAATAAACCTGAGTTCGTATTTTAGACCATGTACTGGAGCTGAATTTTTCCAGTTTTGGAGACATGTTGATGACACAAGCTCCCTGAATCAGCAGCAATTGCAAGGAAGTTAAAGCTTTCAGGTCTCTGCTGGCATTCTGTTTTGGGGGGCAGAGGAAAGCTTTTTTTTATTGTTTCGTGCGAGACCAGTGCCAAAATGGGAAAGCTGGGGTAACGGCCAACAGATTAATAATAGAATAGTTAGAATTGGAAAAGACCTTAAGATCATATAGTTCCAACCCCCCCGCCATGGGCAC
>NW_009936431.1:0-210 GCF_000696875.1 Nestor notabilis | reverse complement strand
ATTGACCCGTTTACCACAACTCTTTGCATGTGGCCATCCAGCCAGTTCTTTATCCACCAAGTGCTCCATCTGTCAAATCCATGTCTCTCCAATTTAAAGACAAGGGTATCGTGTGGGACAGTGTCAAATGCTTTGCACAAGTCCAGAGAGATGACGTCAACTGCTTTGCCCTTATCCACCAGTTCTGTAGCCCCGTCATAGAAGGCCACC
>NW_009936430.1:0-222 GCF_000696875.1 Nestor notabilis | reverse complement strand
GTGCCTGCAGCCTTTGGGGCTCTAATTAGCATCCTGCTAATTACAAACTGTGCTGCCACCGGCACCTGACCCGCTCATAAGACGTTCGCCCCAAATAACTGCCGTGGGGCTGCGGCCGTAACCCCGGCGTGGTGGCAATTACAGCCCAGAACAGCGTTTCATTGACGCTCTGTTTGCAAGCCCTGGGTGAATCACGGTGCCAGCTCCCTCAGTGTCCCCTCC
>NW_009936429.1:9329-14985 GCF_000696875.1 Nestor notabilis | reverse complement strand
CAGCCACTGCCTCTTTCCCAGCTCTCATATGTACAAACACAGCTCCATGGCCCTCATCCCTCTGCTCCCGGAGCTCAGCAGCCCCCCTGTTTCCACCAAGGGCCACAGCAGCACAGCCCAAACCCCTCTGCACCCATCCCATCCCCTATATACCTCCCCAGGCAGGGGCAGCTGAGCTGCGTTAGCTCCAGCTCCCTTTGCTCATGGGGAGCACCTGGAGCCTCAGATGGAATCAGAGATGTTTGGGGTGTCCCTTAACTGGGTGCCCCCAGGGCCCCCCACTGGTGAGCATCGGGGGGGGAACCAGCACTAATGATGAACCCCAACATGCATAGAGCTACGGAGCCTTCCACTGCTTCCTTCTATTAGGAGCAGAGATGGGCAATCTGCTGACTTGGGTTCATTTTATTTTATTGATTTTTAAAATAGCTGCTTTTTTCCCAAAAGGGCCCTGGGGCAGTGAACAGCTTTACTGTGTGTTTGAGAGCCAGGAAAAAGGCAGAAGCAGAGCTTGAGGCGCAGCACAGAGGCATCAGTGAGGAAGGACCAGGCAAACCCCCACCTCCTGAGCCTCAGGATGTCCCCCAGAACCTCAGCACACCCAGAGACCGGGGCATTCCTCCTGCCACCGCTGGGACACTGCAGCTGCACATGGTCTCAGAGGGAAAATGATGCTCACAACGTCACAGCACAATTAATGGTGAAGACCATCAACAGGAGAGTCAATGACAATCAAAGACAAATGAACTGTGTTCAAATTCCTCGCTTTAATGGATTCCTTCTTGATTAGAGTCATTTCAACTCTGTCTTTAGTAAATAAACAACATTAATAAGTGTATCAGCTGATATAGAAGTGTATCAGCTTACGCTGAAATAACTGGAGCTTGCTTGCTTGGTTCAACAGGAGCTGATGTGATACTGAACGGATTCAGTGGGAAATGCTCAGCGTGTTAATGTTTAATGTTTTAGGGGTACTAAGCAGTGATAACACACTGATTATGCTCTTCACACAATCCCAGCACCATGCAGCCAAAAATGTTCCTCTCCCTCTGGGTTTCCCACTGTTGAGTTCATGGCTGAGGTGAGACTCATAGGATCACAGAATGGTTTGGGCTGGAAAGGAACTTAACGTCATCCAGTTCCACCCCCTTGCCATGGACACCTCACACTAGACCATGCCACCCAAAGCTCTGTCCAACCTGGCCTTGAACACTGCCAGGGATGGAGCATTCACAACCTCTTTGGGCAACCTGCTGACTTCTTCCAGCACCTCACCACCCTCACAGTAAAGAACTTCTCCCTTATATCTAACCTGAACTTCCCCTGTTTCAGTTTGAACCCATCACCCCTTGTCCTATCGCTACAGTCCCTGATGAGGAGTCCCTCTCCACCATCCTTGTATAGGTCCCTGCAGTCCTTGGAAGGAGAACCTGGTCCCTCTCGCTGCACCAATGGACTAATTGCTGCTGCTGGAGAAACCCAGAGCATCCATCCATCCTGCAATGGACCCGCACATCTGCAGCACATCTGCACTGCCTCGAGAAACCAGGCTGGCCCCATCCACAGACACAGACATCACAAAATGACCTGCTTCTACCTGAGCAGGTTGGTGATAACTGCTGCCAGTGGAGCACCCGCATCACCCCAAGCATCCATCTGCTGCTGTGAACATGGAACCCAACCACAGCCCCTGTCCTGCACTGCTCTGTGTTACTGCAGGCCAGAGGGAGACACCCCCTTACTCCCCAACTCATCCTCCCCTTGGTTCCCTCTCTCTGAGAGGAGCTGTGAGCTATTCCTTAACAACCCTTAACCTAGTCCTGAGGAAGTGCTTTTTGGTGTGACTCCAATACACATGTAGCTTCGCATTACATTTTAGCACTCCCAGTAGGAAGGAGCTCTTTACTGGGAGAAGTGACTTACGGTAGTGCAGGATTCTGGGTTTGGTCTTTGTGTTAGAGATATTTGAAGCCTGGTGAAAACGAAGCATCATCTCAGCATCATCTATAGAAGAGCTAAGCCTTGTGCATGGGGAAGCATTCCTGAGGAAGTTAAGTGTCTGAAATAAACCTGTTCACTCATCTGGCAGAACAGAGGCATGGAATTGTTATTCATCAAGATGAAACCAGCATTAGGATAAAACTCCCCGGCGCTGTTAATAACTTGTGTTGACGAGGGAGTCACAACAGCAGCAATAAGGCAGATGTCCCCCTGAGCTCCGAGGAGCAGGGTTTTCATGGGCTGTGAGCAAGGAGAAGCATGTGTCTCTGGTAATAACTTTCTGAGCGGCTCCATCAGAACAGCCACCACGAATTTATCTCTTTCTATTCTCTCCAAAAGCTTTGTCAGCTCGGAATGAGCTGCTGTGGCTGCACAGCATCTCCATGGCCACGTGTGTCTCCAGCCCAGCTCCCCGAGCAGTTCCATCATAATGATGAAGTTTCTTAACTTAAATCAGGGATGTCTCTGGAGTTCCCTATGACAACGTGAACTTAAGATAAACAATGAATGATGAATAGGCCAATTACTGCAGCCTCCCTTCAGCTGAGGCCATATGTGGCTAGTTGATAAGAGGAGGTACGTGTCCTCTCATCTGGCAAACGTTATGGGAAGTGGGATGGTTTGAAGCAGAAATGGTTCTATCTAATCAGGCGCTGGCTAATGAGCAATTTCCTTTTAGATGTGATTTGTCCCTCTCTCTGTTTGTTGTCCGGGATGCTGGAAGCAAAGAGGGAGCCAGCAGCCCGGCCGGCATGTGTGCAAGTGCATCACCCTGGTGTAAATCACCTCCCTCTGTCCCCACAGTGGGTCCCAGTCTGAGACACAACAGCAGCAGGAGGTGGCCTAGGGCTGTGTGATGGTTCTGCACATCTCTCCCAAGGTGAGGAAGCCTTTCCTGAGAGACCCACCCAAACCAGGGAACAGCCGTTCCTTAAAGCTACGTCCAGCCTGCTCAAAGCTTCCTGTGTGCAACAGCAAAATGGGACAGACACCTTGGACCAGGGCTGCAGGACCAGGGGATGGACACCTTGGACCACATCTGCAGGACCAGGGTACGGACACCTTGGACCACATCTGCAGGACCAGGGGGTGGACACCTTGGACCACATCTGCAGGACCAGGGTACGGACACCTTGGATCACATCTGCAGGACCAGGGGGCAGACACCTTGCCCTGGATGATGTATTTTGGGGCTGGAGCACCTAGTAGAGCAAAGCAAGAGGCATTTCCCCTACTGAAAGACACCCCCCCAGCAGCACCCATGGAGAAGAAGCAAAGGGATGGACCCCGTGTTGTCCCCCCAGGATGCTGAAGCTCTGTATTGCTTCCCTGGCTCCATTATTGCCACCACAGCACTCTGCAGCCAGAGTCCCACAGTAAATGAGATGATTTACTTACTACCTATGGAATTGCCCAATTAATTCACTATCCACATTAATATTATGGCTCATTTTTAACTTTACTGTCTCCATCGTTCCAATTTAGTGCTGCTCGGAGATGCTGCCGCTGACCTTAATGGGTTTTTCATTATAACAAAGAGCACCATATTAATCACCAGGGGGTTCAGCTGGAGGCTGCTGCTTGAGCCCCATTGCTTTGAGAACCTGCTTTTTAGTGGTTTGGGGACCTATTTTACCTCAGCCAGGCTTCTCACCCTTACTCACACCATGTAGGAGCCCTTGTGCTGTCCGGGAGGAATTCCTTGGTGCCACATTTCCAGGCACAGAGATCTGATGCAGCAGTCAAGCTACACTGAGAATATGTAGAAAACTGAAAGGATGCTCCAGTCGTCGCCAATGAGCCTCTTATTGCCCTGTATAGAAATCAAATGGCTTTTAATCATTTCAAATGTTCTTCTGGGTATCAATTAGTCACACATTAATATCAGTATTGCTTCTCTTCCACAGCTCACATCAGATTAAATTCTCCCCTGTCATAGACACTGGCGCTCATTAGCTTCAAGGAAAATTAGTGATTGTTCCCTCTTCATTGGCACTGATGGGATATTTCCATCGGAACTGCTTTTTATACAGAGAATCTGATTGTCATCTTAAAGAGGGTTTTTCCCCCTCAAAAAATGTTGTCTTTTCATAGAAAGTCCTTTATTTTTTTTCTTTATCTGACACCCTGAACGTTGAGCTGGAGAATTGGGAAATGGAGGGAAAAAAGACATTCCTGAGTGGCATCGTAGATTCATAGACTGGTTTGGGTTGGAAAGGACCTTAAGATCATCCAGTTCCAACCCCCTGCCCCGGGCAGGGACACCTTCCACTAGAGCAGGTTGCTCCAAGCCCCTGTGTCCAACCTGGCCTTGAACACTGCCAGGGATGGGGCATTTAACACTGCTTTGGGCAACCTGCTGTGGTTTCTGTCCCTCTTTGCATCCCAAATATCCATCTCTCTGTCGGGATCCAGCTGCTGAGGGGAAGGCCAATTTGGGTTGCCCAAGGACTTGCTGCCCTGGTTCAAGGCTGGATACTTACCATGCTCTCTATGGAAAGCAGCAGTGCGGAGGGGTCCCATCCTGCTCCCTGCATGGGGGTCAGGACACACGGGGCTGGCTGCATGTGCATGCACTGTATGTGCTCATTCCCATCGCTCCCCATCCCCTGGGCCAGCAGTGCCCAGCTCTGCAGGCTGCAGCAAGACTCAGTCTCCACCCCAGAGGTGGGATCCTCAATGCTCCATCCCCACCATTCCATTCCCAGCTCTGGAATGGTGTTTATGGAGATTTATCAGCTCCAAGCCTGGGAGGTTCTCACCTCTTCCAGCTGCTTCCACCACCCAATTCCTGATCGTGTTCCACTGATTGCCATTAAAAACCTCGACATTCCCTTACAACATAATAGACCAAGAATATTTCACTTGCTTTACGAGTGGTATTTGCACCTGGAGCGGGGGCATTGTGAAGAGGGGCTGCTCCTCTCGCCATAGCGCCTGCTTAGCGGCACCACTGTAATTCTCTCCTGTAATCACAACTCTCTCTCAGCTGAGCTGCTCCAAAGTTTTCCTTTGAAACTCGAATTTTGACAGGGAAAGGAAATGTTTCCCGATGCTTCGGTTTCCAATGAATAACAAAGGCTTCGAGGAGGAACTTTGTGGTGAGAAGTGAAGACACAAAGCCCGTGTCTGCACAGGTTTGCTGCATTTAGATTCCCTGAACCTTTCGGGTGCTTTCAAAGGCTATCTGTGGTTGCTGCTCTCCATTAAAAAGGGATTTTTCTCCTCCAAATAACCTGCTGCCTTTCACTCTTCGATATGGTTCCCTTCTGTTATTGGCCTCTCAAATATTAAACTAAACCCCCCTTGGTGTGCTTTACATCCCGGAGCGATTGGTACTGGATTAAGGGAAGGGGAGCTGGCAAACCCAGCACTGGACCCACTTAAAGCAATTCCTTTCTTCATTTCCCACCCTGAGCCAAGCCCAGTATGGGTTTTCTTTTTATACACTGCAGTTTTAATTAGTGCATGATGCACTCCGGGTTTTTATTAGATAAACAGCTTGGAAAAACAACCCGTGCCAGCTCCTCGGCACCAGGGAGCCTCATCCTGTTCAGACTAGAAACTCCACGCTGGATTTCTGGAATTCTTCCTTCAGATGGGTTCGTTTCCATGAAGAAACGGTGCGATTGCAGCAAATGGAAATTCTGGAATG
>NW_009936429.1:8876-9298 GCF_000696875.1 Nestor notabilis | reverse complement strand
AATAGAAAAATTAGTCAGGAAATTCCTGGCTAAGCCAATGGTGCGGCAGAGCGTGCTCCATGGGGAGAGCTCGGGCTTCACGCTGCACTGCTGCGGGCTGGCAGCGAGTGCATGCACACCCATGTATACATATGTGCATGTGCACACACATACATGTGCATGCACACCCCCATACACATAGATGTGCACCTCCATACATGTACATGCACACCCATGCACACATACGCAGATGCACATCCATGTCCGTGCATGTGCACACATGCATACCCATGCACACCCATGGCCACGTACGCATGCTCCCCTGCTAAGCCGTGTCCCCATGCCCTGCAGGGACCCCACTGGCATCTCTTCAGCTGCAGAAGTGCCCCTGGATCATAGAATCATGGAATCACGGACTAATTTGGGTTGGAAGGGACCATGGA
>NW_009936429.1:4533-8547 GCF_000696875.1 Nestor notabilis | reverse complement strand
TGTGGCATGTGCAGCACAGAGCCGCTGTGACTCCACCTCGGAGCGGGCTCGCACACGGAGGAGACCATGGGAGGCACGGCTCGGGACAGCCCGGAGGACTGCCGCTTTCTGGACGTGAGTTCACGGCTTGCTCTGTCGCTTTGCCCCCCTGCATCCTTCAGTGTCTGACACCCATGTGTACGTGTCCCTCCTTGGGTCACCAGCAGAGCTCTGGCCACTGCTGTTTGTCGTTACTTAGGCAGAAGTATCCAAGAGGCGAACGAGGACCTGCAGCAGGTACCAGGTCTGCGGGCTGCTCTTCAGCGTGCTGCTCATCTCTCTTATCCTGATCTTCTTTGGTGTCAAATACCTCCGGAACCCAGCGCCCAGAAAAGTAAGTAAAAGCTCTCTGACCCAGCACTGCAGTGTGCTGCTTCCCCAGACAGAGCTATCCCCCCTCTCCAACCCACTGAAACTTAACTACACCCCAAAACCCAAGCAACTTCACAAGATGCATTTCCTTAGACCACAAGTATTCAGGAGCCTTTTAGAAATCTCTTTATTATTCATAAATAGCTTTTCCTTTACACAAACTGGGTTTTTTTCTCTCTGTCGCCGCATTCTTTCCCTGACTGACAATTAGAGGGGATGGGAGCTACGCCACGAAGAGTTAAAGTTACTCTTCTTTCACCGGCAGCATATTTCATGACAAGTAAGAAAATATTTTCCATTTCATTTCAATTATCTTGCCAGAAACTGGTGGAAAAGTCATTATGCCACCGCATAAAGAAGAGAGAAAGCCAGGACGCAGCCGTGATTGATTGTCATGGATTATATTTCTTACTTTAATGTGTCTGCAATGTGAGGGGACGGTGAGACGGATTAGCTTTTGGAGGAGCTCCTGCTAACTGGATTGGGCTCCTTTATTCCCAGCTCCCCAGACAGACGCTGCTCTAAGTGCTGAGCGTGTCGGGGGCAGCAGCAGGGCTGCACATCTCCCATACATCTCTGCCCAGCATCTTGGCAATCCTGCCTTTTATTTCATCCCATACCCCAGGCAAATCACTTAACCTTGAATCATAGAATCAGCACTGAGGCCAACAGCCTGCTTGGTGCTCCTCATCCTCCTTTGACTGCCCGTGCCCATCGAGGAGGCCCCGCTTTGCACCTTGACACCAGCGGGTTTTGCCAGCTCTCAAGAGCATCTCCAGCATTCCCATGCACAGACCAGGCGGCCCCTTTCCCACACGGCATCTCCTCTCTCCTCCCATGCTGGAGCCACAGCATCCCGGCCAAGCTGCCCTCCCGCTGGGCAGAGGAAGCACCCTGCTCGCTGGAAACTTGGTCTTTTTATCAGCAAATAGAAATAAATACCTCCTAAAAGAAAAGAAGCAGCAATAAAAGCCATATGTGCCTCCGGGCTCCTGCCAAGACCATTATAAAGCCTCTACTGTTCCTCGAAAAGCAGGGTCCGTGCCAGTTCTTAACCCCTGGAGGGGAGGTTCTCTCTGAGCCATTGAGCCATTACTGCAGCCTCATAGCTCCAGCCCTCGACGTCCTCACTGGTGGGCACTGGAGGAGGACGGAGCCTGGTGCTGTTTCTGGAAGCCCTTCACAAGGCCTGAGGAAGTAAAGGTGTTCCTGCAGCGGAGCTGCATGGGATGCTCCTGGTGTGCGGCATCGCCATGTCCTTGGTGTTCATGGCCTTCTCCAGCTGGGCCAGAGGAATCCTCTGGCTGGAAATTCCAAACACTCAAAACTAATCCAAGGGGAATCAAACTCTTTAAAGAACAAAAACGCCTTCGAGTTCCCTTCATGCAACTGAGGAGTGGAAAAAAGGCTTTAAAGAAGACCTGTTCCTCTGAGGGGTGGCCTCTGCTCAGCAGCATCCAACACAGCAAGTGTCATCTTTAGTCTTGTAACATACCTCACAGCTCTCTGAGCAGCATGAGCCAGCAAAGCCCAAATGGATAACCTGACCTCTGCAAGGGCAAAAGTCATTCTTCATAGATGGAGAGACACTCGAAGGCGAGGTGCCACACAGGATCGTACCCCCTAGACATGATTTATGGCACTGTGTGATTTTGCCAGGCAGAACCAGCACTCCCCCAGCCATTTTAGGCTGCAGGCTCTTTTTTGCTATGCTATAAAATCCATCGGTGGCTATATATCTTTAGAAAAGCCTCCCGCTGACTAACAGGAGATGCTCATGGCTGCCCAGGCGCACATCGCTCTTCCAGTTTTAAGCAGAGATAAAGGTACCCAGCAGTTACCTCCTGCATGGCCAGTTCTGCATCCAGGCTGCAAAACAGGGGGTGCTGATGCTGCAAACACTGCTGAGAGGCTCTGAACCCCCTCATCGGGAGGGATGTGCAAGAACCAGGGGACCCCGAAAAGGGGGTTGGGTTGGGGCTGCAGGGCCGGGGTGCTCCTTCCCTGGCTCCACAGCCATGTCAGAGGATGAATAGAGCATCCCCATCCCTGCACCTCCATCATCCCCCCCTCGCTGTGGATTGGAGGGGTTTTACACAAGCCCTTTCCTTCCTCATGACACCATTAGATTCGGGAAGCGAGACTCCCTGATGCTCGCCAGCTCTCGCTGCGCCGCGGGATCACTTTTGTGCTTCAAATAGCATCCGCCACTGCTCATTCCTTAAGGGTCAGGCATCCGCAGAGACTGGAGCGCTGCGGGGCTGGCTGCGTGCGGTGAGCACCTGAGAGCAGCAGAGGGCTGCTCCCCCGGCACGGCTCCCCCAGGCTCCCGCAGGGATGAGTGCCGACGGGAAGCAGGCTGCTACGCCCCGAAGCTCTTCACCAGCCCTGGAGGAGGTCTTTGATCCACAGGCAATCCCTCATCTCCTTCAGGCAGAGAGAGGCTTTTACCTCGGCTTTTCCACAACAAACAGCAAGTGCACTGATGGAACAAGTGAGGCAGGGATGCAGTGATGGAGAAAAGGAGCCAGGGATGCAGTGATGGAGAAAAGGAGCCGGGGATGCAGTGATGGAGCAAGTGAGCTGAGGATGCAGTGATGGAGAAAAGGAGCCAGGGATGCAGTGATGGAGAAAAGGAGCCAGGGATGCAGTGATGGAGAA
The DNA here is from genome assembly GCF_000696875.1 of Nestor notabilis. Taxonomy (NCBI): domain Eukaryota; kingdom Metazoa; phylum Chordata; class Aves; order Psittaciformes; family Psittacidae; genus Nestor; species Nestor notabilis. The sequence continues at coordinate 5,475 of NW_009936429.1, read as the reverse complement.
AAGGAGCCGGGGATGCAGTGATGGAGAAAAGGAGCCAGTGATGGAACAAGAAAGTGAGGTCCCTTGGGCTCAGGACTTCACTTCAGCCTCGCATGTAAACAGGCACATGCCACAGAAAGCACCAGCAAAGGCTGAGCTGTGGCAAAGCTCCTGGTGCAAGTGTGAGATGAGCATCTCTCAGGCTTGGCACACACGTCCACTCACATCCTGACGTTCTTCCCAGCCCTGGTGCCTGGGAGCTGCCTCTCCTTGCACTATCCAGGTGATCATCCTGGCTCAGAGTGGCCCCGATGCAGGGTACCCAGCTCCAGTGGTCATGCTCCCAGCACCATCCTGCTCACGCACCAGCCAGAGGATGAATTCAGGTCAGGCTGTGCCGACCCCTGTGTGGTTTTGTCCCTCACAGGTTTACGACATGGAACACACGTTCTTCAGCCACGGTGAGAAGAAGAAGATTGTGATGGAGATCGACCCACTGGCCAGGACAGAGACCTTCAGCAGCGGGAATGGCAGTGAGGAAATCCTGGAGATCCATGACTTCAAAAACGTGAGTGCTGCAGGGTTGGTGCCTGGGACCCTGCCTGAATTCTTGCAGCAGGACCAACGGGATCCCTTAGGACACCACAGGTCACTGGAGCAAGCCCTAGGATGGTTTGCTTCTGCATTAGGGAGAGCAATGCCCACATGCAGCATCCCTGGGGATGCTCTCAAAGGAAAGGAGATGTGTATCTACATAAGCTTCCACCAGTATTTAATAGTGGAGTGGTTCAGTTCCAACGAGATGCATCTTTAAAAGCAAGACCCAGTTATTGGATTTACCCTTGCAAAGGAACGCAATCACTATAAATCTGTCCGAGCCCAGTGCATTTTTCTGTCTGCAGAGCATTAAACCCTCATGACAATGTTGTAGGCTCTCTCTGAAACCTAATTAAAATTTGTAGG
>NW_009936429.1:0-4502 GCF_000696875.1 Nestor notabilis | reverse complement strand
GAAATATCCTGTGTAGTGACATATGGCAAAACTTTAAGCTAATAGCCTAGCAGGAACCAGGGGCTGGATGTTCATTTACCCATAACGGTCAGATGCTCTTCTGCATGTTTTTATTGATGATAACCACAGCTCCTGGTAATTATAAGGAGAAAGGGAGCAAGGGAAAATTGTATTACTGCCCGCCTTAAAATATTTGTAAAAAGCCCAATTCTCCCAACCCGTAAACTGCAAATCCCTTGGAGAACCTATTTGTACATCTTAGGACCACTGCTGAGCAGGGTTTGCACTAAAAACATCAACAGGAAAAGCACAACTAAACCCTCAGCCTGCGGCACCTACAAGGGTGCTGGAGAGGGACTCTTCATCAGGGACTGGAGCGATAGGACAAGGGGTGATGGGTTCAAACTGAAACAGGGGAAGTTCAGGTCAGATCTAAGGAAGAAGTTCTTTACAGTGAGGGTGCTGAGGTGCTGGCACAGGGTGCCCAGAGAAGCTGTGGCTGCCCCATCCCTGGCAGTGTTCAAGGCCAGGTTGGACACAGGGGCTTGGAGCAACCTGGTCTAATGTGAGGCACCCCTGCCTGTGACCCAGGGTTGGAACTGGGTGATCTTAAGGTCCTTTCCAACCCAACCATTCTACGATTCTACACACCCTCGATATGACAGGGTTGTTTCTCCTCCTGCTGTGCCCTGACTGCTTGTTTGCTGTTTGTTCTGATGCTGCAGGGAATAACTGGCATCTTCTTCGTGGGACTTCAAAAATGCTTCATCAAAACTCAGACTAAAGTCCTACCTGAGACTACAGAGGCCAAGATCCCAGAGCTTGAGGTAGGTGCATAGGGCAGCCCTGTGTTCCCGGTGAAACCCTCTCCTGTGCCCAGCACTGGGCGCGCAGCACCATCCCCACCGCCCTCCCATCTGCCTCTGCCTTCCCAGAGACGATGCAAGAAAGGAATAATGAGTTGTGATCGCTCCATAAAATGATCTTATTTCAGAGGATTGATTCTGAAAACAAGTGGAAAGAGGCAGGATTAGGCTGCTGGCAGACAGAAACCTCTCTGCACAACACCGCAGATCAAGAACAATAATCCTGTTGTAGTCAAAAGGTCGCAAGGCAGCTCAGGATTAGCAGGCACCGAAAAGTCAATCAGATTGTTTTCTCCCCGAGCTGAGCCGCATGTTCTCAAGCAGAATGAGGCAGAAGTAATGAATTTAATAGAGCAGCCATGTTTAAGGAATGGGATTTGAGGGAGCGCTTGGCGCGCAGCCCTGGAGGTGGGAAGCTCCGTGGCCGCCTCCCCTTCCTTTGTGAATCTGTATGTTGCTCTAGTGGAAGGTGGCCCTGCCCGCGGCTGGGGCTTGGAGCTGGATGAGCCTCCAGGTCCCTTCAACACAAACCAGGCTGGGATTCTACGGCTGTAACCCCTCTCTGACAGCATAACCCGCGGTGGTGGCTCAGTCCCTCGAAAGCACCCCTACTTGTCCCCATCCCCATGCTCCCTGCGGTGGCACGGCCCTCCTGCCTCCCCCTTTGCAAGATGAGGGGAGTCAGCACTCTGGACCCCCCAGGGAAGCTGTTGCAGATGAAGCACCAGCAGGACACGTGTTTGAATCACAGCGTGGGCAGAAGCATTTCCCTGAATCATGACCCACATTCCCAGGCACTGATTCTTTGATTATGCCATAAGAAGCTAATAGATCTTTTCAGCTACCGCTGTAAAAGGGATACGACTTCCCAGGCTTTAGCAGAACGTTGCCCCGGGTAGAGAGCTGCAGTGTAAAACCCAGGGAGATAAATGTAGAATTAAGCTCATGTCTTCCCAGAGCCTGTGTGCTGCCAATGTCCTTCAGGCAGCACCTCTCCAGCCCAGCTGCTCTCACCATAGCCTCCAAACCGACTCAGGCTGGGTCAGGTTGTGTTGGCTCTTCCCTAAGAATTCCCAAAACCATAAGGGAAAGCTCTATAAAAGAGAAATCCAGCTCCAGATGCCTCCTGGAAAGGAAAGAGATGCTGCTTGCCAGCTTGCTTTATGGGCTACCACCACCACCACCACACACAAGTCGCCTCAGCAGATAGCTCAGCGCAGACCCGTTCAATAATCTTTATATATCTCCCTCCCTAAGCGCCTGCCAAAACACACCACGGACTAATGCAAGGGCAGAGACATGTGCTATAAATTACAGGATACGGCCGTGCAAAGAAGTTCTGTGAGGAATAAATTAAAGCGTTCGATCACAAAATCGGCAGCAGAAGGAGAGAGAAATTAAATAGTAAGAGAAAAGCAGAGAGGGGATGGTTTAATCTCGGGTTTTAAATGAGCTGGGGCGCTCCAGAAGGCTCCTCCAGATGGTTCGGACCACACAGGAGAAGGCTCTTGAAGCATGATGAACAAGGAGAGGAGAGCAGGGTGGTGTTGGCTGAAAGGAGGCAGGAGAGATGAGGCTCATGGTGGGACCAGCTGGGTGTTGCATGTGCATTGGGCGAGCACCACAAGGCAGAGGAAGTCAAGCTGCTCTCTGGGAAGGGAAAGGCACCTCTGGGTAAGCCAAGGGGAGGAAGAGGGTGTCTCACAATGCAGGGGTGAAATCTGGCTCTTCTTCCAGGGAGAAGAAATCACGACCACGTACTTTGAGCAGTCTGTGGTCTGGGTGCCCGGGGAAAAGCCCATCCAGAACAAGGAGTTCCTGAAGAGCTCCAAGATCTTTGACATCTGCAGAAATGTGACCATCTACTGGATCCACCCCACACCCATAGCAGGTACAAGGAGCCATCTCCTATCCAGAGGCCCCTCGCTGGGACCAGCCCTGTCACCCACCATGTCCCCCAATGTGGTAGGAACCTGTTTCCATGGGCTTACTGTGCAGCTCAGACGTGAACATGATGGCAGGAGAGCACAGCCAGTGCAACAGCAAGGGCTGAAGTGTCTCTGTGCAAAGCACTTGTCTGCTGGCTCCGCACTGACCCGCGCTTTGCAGAGTGGCTACTTTCCTCCCTCATAACAAGGCAAAACTAAACCCCCTCTGTACCTGTGAAGAAGCTGACACTGCTGGAAATGGGGGTACATCAATCCTCATCACTGCGGGAACACCCGAGCATGAGCAGACATCCACATCTAAATCACACAACGGGGTTGCAGCTCCGGCTCTCCCTGCGCTGCCCTCGCAGAGGTTGTGGCCTCTGAGATGTGCCGGTGCAATTACCCACTTCTCATAACCCACTTCTCTGAGCTGGTTTCAAACACCCTCCCTCTGCTGTGCGGCCACCGAGGAGCATCTCATCCCCCCTGGGTACCAGTCAGCCACTGATGCTCCTGGCAGCAAGTGGGCATCAGAGATCCCCGCTGCACAGGGAAGACGCTGGCCCCTTTCTCCTCAGTCCCCACTCTTAGACCCTATTTGCAGCTGGGTTTCAGCAAAGGAAATCAATGTCACTGTGGTGCTATGGGTGCTGGGCCTAATCTGCCCCAAATCATGTTGCTTTGCTGGTGTCCTACAAGTTCCTCCCCACAGAAGCACCATGAGGAGGTGCTTCCCCACTCCCCCATGAAGATAATACCAACAACCAACCATGGGCACCCACCACCCATGAACATGGGGAGGGAACAGGACATGCTTTCTCTACCCTTTCCTCTCACCATATTATGCCCTACAGCCCTTCCAGGCCTGGTAAGAGCTAGTTTGCTGGTGGGCTTCTCTTGTACCTTGGCACCAGATTTTGGTAGAGACATTAATACCTGCTGCTGCATTTGCTCCTCTGCTCCCTGCTTGTTGACAACAACATCTGGGCTCTTCCTGTAGCTCCTGAGCTGGCCAACCTTGAAGGGGCAGAAGAAGACGACCCTGAGCTGCTCATAGACAACCAGAGCTGGTTGGACGGGGGGAGCGAACACGAGGTGGAGAAGGATGAGCAGCCAGGGCCCAAGCGTCGCGCACGGCAGCTCACTGAGGAGGACCTGCCCGTCAATGACTACGTGAGTGCAGGGAATGACACCCTGGGGTGCCCTGGCCATGGTCCCAGGGAGTCCTGGTCACGTTCCTGGGGTGTCCTGGCTGTGCTCCTTGGGATGTCATTGAATCATAGAAGGGTTTGGGTTGGAAAGGACCTTAAGATCATCCAGTTCTAACCCTCTGTCACCGGCAGAGATGCCGCACATCAGACCAGGTCGCTCCAAGCCCCTGTGTCCAACCTGGCCTTGAACACTGCCAGGGATGGCCCCCGGTGCCAGCGCCTCAGCACCCTCACAGGGAAGAGCTTCTTCCTTATATCCAACCTGAACTTCCCGTTTCAATTTAAACCCATCCCCCCTTGTCCTCTCACCCATCCACGCTCCTTGGGATGCCCTGTCCATGCCCCTGGGGTGCTGCTCCTCTACCCCGGGGGCATCCCGTCCATGCTCGGGGGTGCCTTGGCCACGCATCCCCCTCGCTGTGCTGACGCTGTCTCTTCCCGGCAGTCGGAGAACGGGCTGGAGTTCCACCCGCTGTGGGACGAGCACGGCTACT
>NW_009936428.1:276-2203 GCF_000696875.1 Nestor notabilis | reverse complement strand
CCCAATGGAGACCCTCTGATCCCACCATGGATGGACAGACCCCAATAAATCCCCCCCAGCACCTCTAAGGCATCTCCTGACCTACTGGGGGGACAAAGGGACCCAAAATCAGGCAGAAATGACCCCAAATCAGGTAGAAGTGACCAAAATTGGACACAAATGACCCCAAAATCGGACAGAACTGACCCAAAAATAGAGAAATGACCCCAAATTGGGCAAATTTGACCCAAAATCGGGTAGAAATGACCCAAATTGGGCAGAATTGGGCAAAACCAACCCAAAACCAGACAGAAATGACCCAAACCCACAGAAATGACATAAAATTGGACAGAAATGACCCTAATTTGGGCAAAATTGACCCAAAATGACAGAAATTACCCCAAATTGGGCAAAATAGACCCCAAATTGGGCAGAAACGGGCAAAATCAGACAGAAACGACCCCAAATTAGGTAGAAATGACCCAAAATGTGACAGAAATTCCCCCAAAATATAGAAATGACCCCAAATTGGACAGAATTGACCCAAAATTGGACAGAAACAAGCCCAGAACACAAAAAAAGATGCAAAATTGGGCAAAATTGATCTGAGACTGGGTAGAAATGACCCCAAATTGGGGGGCATGGGAGCCATTGGTCAGAAATGACCCAAAATTGGGCAAAATCGACCCCAAATTGGGCAAAAATTGGCAGAAATGACCCAAAATCAGGTAGAAATGACCCCAAACCACAAAATGATGTAAAATTGGGCAGAAATGACCCCAAATTGGGCAGAAATGACCCCAAATTGGGTAGAACTGACCCCAAATTGGGCAGAACTGACCCCAAATTGGGCAGAACTGACCCCAAATTGGCCAAAATTGACCCCAAAAGGGCAAAAGTGCCCCCAAAGCAGCTCGGCAGCGGTTCAATGGGGGGAGGGAGCCCAATTCCCACCTAATTCCCACCTCCCCCCCCATTCCCAGCCCTATTCCCGCCCCATATCCCCTGGGCTCCGTGGGGCTGAGTCACGGGGCACAGCAGCGTTATGGGGCATTAAGAGGGGGGTAATTAGTGCTGGGGGGTAATTAGAGCCCTCAATGGGGCCAGAGGGGCAGGGAGGAGCCGCGTTGGGATTTGGGAGCGTTCCCGCGTCCCAGATCCCGCCACCTCCTCCCCAAAGCTCCCGGGATTGAGGCTGGGTTGGAATGGGAGGGACGGGGCTGGTGGGAGAGGCAGGAGAGACTCCGGCCCGACGTCCATCCCGATATCCCAACGTCCGTCCCGATATCCCAATGTCCATCCCGATACCCCAACGTCCATCCCAACATCCCAACGTCCATCCCGACATCCCAACATCATCCCGACATCCCGTCCATCCCAATATCCCAACGTCCATCCCAATATCCCAATGTCCGTCCCAACACCTCAATGTCCATCTCGACATCCCAATGTCCATCCTGATATCCCAACGTCCATCCCGATATCCCAAAGTCCATCCCGGCATCCACTGTACAGCCCATCCCATCCCATCCATCCCGAATCTCAACAGCCAAGCCTACATCCCAACGTCCATCGCATCCATGGCACCATCCATGGCCATCTCCATCCCATCCGTGGCGTTCCCCCTCAACACCCACCCCAACCCCTACCCCAAGATCCAGCCCATCCATGCCAACCATCCCATCCAACCCAACGGCCATCCCAACATCCACCCCAATGTCCATCCAACGCCCATCCCATCCAGCCCGAGATCCATTTCATCCATCCCACCCCTCATCCCACCCATCCCAACATCCCTGTGTCCATCCCTCCCACCCCAATGTCTACCCAACATCCATCCCATCTGTTCCAACACCCATTCCAGCGTCCATCCCAACATCCCATTGTACATCCCAACATCCATCCCAACGTCCATCCCAACATCTCATGGTCCATCCCATCATCCCAA
>NW_009936428.1:0-235 GCF_000696875.1 Nestor notabilis | reverse complement strand
ATCCCAACATCGCATGGTCCATCCCATCATCCCAACGTCCATCCCAACATCTCATGGTCCATCCCATCATCCCAACGTCCATCCCATCATCCCATGGTCCATCCCAGGCTCCTCCCCCGGGGCGGAGCCATTGGCACAAAAGCCACCCCCAACAAGCTGGGACACGCCACAACACGCCAGGACACGGCACGGACACGGCACGGTCACGCCAAGGACACGCCAAGGACACGTCAAG
>NW_009936427.1:28744-29261 GCF_000696875.1 Nestor notabilis | reverse complement strand
AAGGCCACGGGAAGGCGTGAATGGAGCCCCCTGCCCAGCCTGCCCTTCCTCAGCACAGGGCGGGCTCCGAGGGAGCCTGAGCCACGGCTCTGCAGAGCCTGAAAAGGACTAGGGCCGCTGTGAGGGGCCATCAGGCGCTCAGCTGCTCAGCACGGGCACCAGCGCCCTGTCCGGTCACACCGCCCTGCCAGAGGGAAGCTCCTCCAGCAGAAATGCTCCCACACTGACCGGTGTTTTGTTTCCCCATGCCCAGCTACTGCAGACACCAAGTGCTCAGCAGAGACCTCTGCACTTTTGGGTTCTCACAAGCACTCTGATTAAAGACTTGAAAAACGGAAGTTAAAACTGCAGATGTAAGTAACACCAACAGTAAGGGAGCCACGGATTCATCCTCCAAACGCGCACACATATACGTTTGAAGAGAGACACTAGCAAAACTAATTAAGGGTTGTCTGGGATCAGCTACAGCAGTCATTTTTCTCCTTAGTAGCTGGTTCCGTGCTGTGCACTTTCAAGC